>NW_026859338.1:0-234017 GCF_026571515.1 Ruditapes philippinarum
TAATACATCAGATTATGTTGCCGGAATCAATCAGTGACTTAAATACAACAAAATGAGTTTTTAAAGTTGATATGTAAAATTCATGATACATGAGAATGTTGATTTGACTCATTGATAAACATGAATGTAGCAAACTTTTGAAAATTTAATACATTTATGATAAAACTAATACATGTATGGTATAAGGATATAATTGTTTTAATTTGTTTATTGATAGTTTGTCAAGTTGAGAATTTTCAAATGTACCAATTTATTGAATTTTTTATAAAATCATGGTAAAAGTAATACATGTATGGTATCATGATATCAGGATAGCATTTCAGTTAATATATTGTTTGAGTTGTTATTGTTAGCTTGTCAAGTTACATTGTATTACCATTCAGTTAAATAATTGGTATAGTAAACCAAGTAATTACATATAAATTTTAAAGTGGATCATCAAATAACTGCATAAAATCATTTGCGCTTAAACTCATGATACATGAGAATGTAAGTTTGACTCATTGATAAACATGAATGTAGCAAACCTTAAAAAATCTTCTTTAAATTATAATAAAAGTATTAAATGTATGGTATCAAGGGAACAGGATTTCATTTTAGTTATATTGTTTAGAGTTTTCTGTTGTTAAATTGTATTTCTATTCAGTTAAAGCATTGGTAAAGTTAACCGAGTAACATATAAATTTTAAAGTGGATTTTCAAATGCCAGTTCTTTTCCAAATACATAATAATCATTTGCGCTTAAGGTCATAATACATGAGAATGTTAGTTTGACTCATTGATAAACATGATTGTAGCAAACTTTTAAAAATTTAAGAAAATTATGGTAAAAGTAATACATATTGGTTTCAGGATAGCATTTCAGTTATATTGTTTTAGTTATTGTATTGTTAGATTGTCAAGTTACATTGTATTATCATTCAGTTAAAGCATTGGTAAAACTAACCAAGTTGATAATAAAGTTACAAGATTGCATAATTCTTTGTGATTACTTTAGAAACACAATTTAAGTATTGTTTGCCTTCACCTTTTTCATAGGTTCAAAACATGGGCCTGTACTAAGCTCTTGTTTTAACCAATTCTAAACAACATACGCTAGTACCGATATACAAATGTTTGCCTTTTTGTCCCATGCTTGTTTCAAGCAAAACCATGCCATTAAACTGTTTGCAAAGACTAAAAATAATATTTGCTAAAAGATACTCGTTTTGTTCAATTAGAATTGTCAATATTTAAGTATAAAGTATTCACGCATCACAATTCCTGCAAAACTAAACAGAAACTGTTGTTTAGTGTTTTCAATGAAAGATGAATTGTCGTAGCTCTGAAAAAGAAAAAAAAACTTTTAGGATGAAATGTCGTAACTATCGTTACAGAAGATTGGTATGACATTCACCCTATGACATTCTGATTATTGTCCCCGCCTTTTCGAAGAAAAAAGGGGAATATAGAAAAAGGGTCCGTCCGTCTGTCCGGGCAAACATATGAGAGTTATGAGCTTCATTCCGTAGATAAAGAACAAAAACTCATGAGATTCATATTGTGAGCTTTTTTTTTTGTTTTTATGAACTTATGTAGTTAATGAGCTTATTTGCGTCTTAAATATCAAAAGTTGGTACGTCCGTCCGTCTGTCCGTCTGTCCGTCACACTTTTATATCCGGTATTAACTTTGTCATTTATCAAAGGAATAGGAAATAACTTTGCACAAATGTTTGTTATAATAAGACGACGTGTCATGCACAACAACCAGACCCTTACCTCCAGGGTCAAGGTCGCACTTGCTAATTCAAGGTCAGCATTGTCTATTTGAGGGTATATGTCGTGTCCGGTCCATAACTTTCTTATCTTTGAGGGGAGTTTGTAAATACTTGCCACAATTGTTAACAATAATGAGACAGTGCGTCATGCGCAACAACCGGTCACCTACCTCAAAGGTCAAGGTCACACTTGGAGGGCAAATATTAAGTAAACGTAGTCTGTTATAGGGTATATTTGTGTCCGGTCCATAACGTTTTCATAGATCAAAGAATTTTGAAAATACTTGGCACAAATAATTACAATAATAAGACGATATGTCATGCACAACACATGCACCCCTACCTCCAAGGTCAAGGTCACCTTTAGAGGTCAAAGCTTTACATGATAGATTTTTAAATTCAGTGTTTCATTTTATTTCTTTAAAAAATGTATTGTTGCATTTGCAGATCTAGCATTGATCATAATTTTGGACTGAATGTCCTGAGATCCATACCTCAATATTATGAAACAGAAAAAGTTTATGCTTCATATAAAACTTCCCTGAGGCAGGGGACGTTGGTAACTCTATTACAAATTACTGTTTTTTACTAAATGGAGAGGCTTTATTAATTTTCGTACTCATTTTTAACATTTTTACTTATTGATTGATTTATTAATCAATTTAAATCTATTTATTTACTGTCAACTGTATTATTGTTTACGAGATTTAATAAATAGGATCACACAAAGAGATATTTGTTAATGTATGTTAGGTTACAAGATTTACTTTTTAACAAATGAGATAAGATGAAATTTATTTTAATTTCTGGGTTTAGTACTTTTATGAGTATACGTTTAAAAGTAAATATTATATTTGACAAAACTGCATCATTCAAGCAGACTTTGTTATTTCTCTGTTATAAACTTTTATTATTTAAAGATAGATTTTTATTGATGTGAATATAATCTGTAAATTTGTCCTGAATTTCATTCCAGTAACTTGGTTTGCGGACCAGCGGTTTGCGGACCAGCGGGAGGTCACTCGGGTTACTGTGTTTAATGTCTATGTTCGGTTAAATTTTTAAATTTCTGAAAACGCATTCTGACCTTAAGATATTTTAAAAAGTTCTAAGATGACTTAAATAATATTAATTAAAACCATTTTGACAACTGTAACTAATATGAAACAGCAATTGATATAAAAATAACCTTCAGGTTTAACAATATTTGGTCGAATGAGACTCAGAAGATAAGTTAATTGTTATATGAATGCCAAACTTGACAGACTCGGCAATATTCAGATGAATTAGATGAACAAAAAGCACTTTGGAAATACAAATTTATTATTGACTTACAAGAAACATTTTTTATGTCTAGACAAACCATATTAAAAGTTTGGCGTATCGACACGTTGCTTTATGGTAAGCTTCATAGAACAAAGGTTCCCCTTTCAAAATTCCATTTTATTTAGTTCCGCCCATTGTTTTCTCGTTTAGGGCACACGCTTTTTATTACTTGGGGACCATACGCCGCTTTTCATGGAATGGCACGGAAGTGTCACATTGAAGGTTCCATGATAACCGCCGTATGAACACATCTGCGGATGTTTCTAAATTCAAAAGTTTACTATTTCACGTTTAAATGTTGAATTCTGCTTAAGCCGGTGCTAGGGGGCGTGGACGGTAACTTGCACTTTCCAGTACCGTCCATGAACAGGCTCAATCAAACTGAGCCTGCAACATTTTCAATTTTGCCGTGTTGGGCTTTCTTTAGGGATTCTGTATTTATCTATTTAATGATCACATCCGTGTTATTTGTGCCGTGTGGCGGCTGTAAAAAGTCTCCCCGTACATTTAATCAATGATGTTATATTTTCGATCCTTGAAGATCGTTCAGCACGACATTATTGTTGTGCTTGTGGTATTTTTAGTTTCAACTTTTCGGCATTTTCTAGTTGGGTGGTTCCAATATTCCTACTTGAATACTGTTGAATCACCCTTAGGATATGTTGCCTGCTTTTTAAATTTGTCTTTTGACGTCTTATCTGTGATACGCAGGCTTCATAACCTCTGATCCCCTTTCAAAATTCCATTTTATTTAGTTCCGCCCATTGTTTTCTCGTTTAGGGCACACGCTTTTTATTACTTGGGGACCATACGCCGCTTTTCATGGAATGGCACGGAAGTGTCACATTGAAGGTTCCATGATAACCGCCGTATGAACACATCTGCGGATGTTTCTAAATTCAAAAGTTTACTATTTCACGTTTAAATGTTGAATTCTGCTTAAGCCGGTGCTAGGGGGCGTGGACGGTAACTTGCACTTTCCAGTACCGTCCATGAACAGGCTCAATCAAACCGAGCCTGCAACATTTTCAATTTTGCCGTGTTGGGCTTTCTTTAGGGATTCTGTATTTATCTATTTAATGATCACATCCGTGTTATTTGTGCCGTGTGGCGGCTGTAAAAAGTCTCCCCGTACATTTAATCAATGATGTTATATTTTCGATCCTTGAAGATCGTTCAGCACGACATTATTGTTGTGCTTGTGGTATTTTTAGTTTCAACTTTTCGGCATTTTCTAGTTGGGTGGTTCCAATATTCCTACTTGAATACTGTTGAATCACCCTTAGGATATGTTGCCTGCTTTTTAAATTTGTCTTTTGACGTCTTATCTGTGATACGCAGGCTTCATAACCTCTGATCCCCTTTCAAAATTCCATTTTATTTAGTTCCGCCCATTGTTTTCTCGTTTAGGGCACACGCTTTTTATTACTTGGGGACCATACGCCGCTTTTCATGGAATGGCACGGAAGTGTCACATTGAAGGTTCCATGATAACCGCCGTATGAACACATCTGCGGATGTTTCTAAATTCAAAAGTTTACTATTTCACGTTTAAATGTTGAATTCTGCTTAAGCCGGTGCTAGGGGGCGTGGACGGTAACTTGCACTTTCCAGTACCGTCCATGAACAGGCTCAATCAAACCGAGCCTGCAACATTTTCAATTTTGCCGTGTTGGGCTTTCTTTAGGGATTCTGTATTTATCTATTATATAACTACATACGTAAATATGAATAGATATATATGTAGTGTCTAGACTTCTGTTTTTCTCCATTTATTGAAAAAGTATTCAAAAACATCCAAAGATTGTATGTATACCTTGAAAAGGGGTGGTCAATACCCGAGACTAGTAGATATAAATAGATTTTTTAACTGGTTCTAGCGTTGTTGTGTGTTCCTCAAATATTAATTTCTGTTGTTTACTCTTCCTGCTCTGGCACGATTGATGAGTGCTCTGATTTTAATCACATATTCTCGATACCACATGATCCAGTAATGCTTGAACTACCGTCTTCTGTAATGACCTGTCCGATTGTCGTATGATATGCTTTTTTCCCATTCAGCGGTATCTTTCCATGCCTACTACAATAGCACGTGCTAAACACATACAGTCTTTTGAATTTTGCACATTAGTCATATTATCAATACTATGATAATTATGTGATCCGAAACGCATATTTTGTCGTCGTCGTCGTCAGGAACCTTCAGGCATGGATATGTGTGTTATTTCAGCATGTATTTCTCCACCATGAACGTTGCTTTGCATAACATGTTCAATTCCGTTGAGCAATGTTTCTCCTGTCATGTGATAAATCATCAAAATGAATATGAATCCAGAATTGTAAACCAGGATGTGAGATCCATATCCATACTTTGTTTTGAGCTTTAGCATGAGACTGTTTTTTCATCTCCTGCACTAAGCTGTTGCATAAACAATGCTTTAATTCAAATGGATGATCATAGCAGTCAAATGTCACATCATATACTTTACTTTGTGTATTGAATTTTCTCGATTTTCTTTGCATTCTTTCTTTCATATGATACAATTGACTGACCGGCCTCTCTCTCCATGTTGAATTTCATTATGTTCATCACTATGATATTCCTCGCTAAAATGTTCATCGATATGATATTCCTCGCTATTATTTTTCTTTTCATTTTTCTTTTATTTTTTTCTTCTTAATAATCTTTTTTACTTAGTGATAAACTATATGTTTTTAGTGCCTGTGCCGTATCATCATCATCGCTTGAATCACTTGACGAATCGCTTGATGAAACTGAGTAAGGTACAAGTCTTTTAGACATCTTGAGATACTGTGTTATCATAATTTCATACAGAGCATGCCACTCAGTTTTATACCTGCGAAATAAGCTGTGCACTAAACGTCTATAAAACAAAGAGCTATGTTATGACCCTAGGTCAAATATTTTTTGGGATACATGTGCCACAAGTTGAAAACTAAAAATCTTTTACTAAGTAAAGGGCATGAACTTTACAAATACTTAATCAATCCACAAGCGTACCCCAAGGTGCACACAAGCTGACCAAAATTCTTGTAAACTTTCAGGCCTACAGGTCAAATACTTTTTGAGCTATGCATGAACAAGGGCAATAACTTTAAAAATACTAAATATATCCACACAAAAATACGCAGGTGCACAACTGCACATGCTGAGGGACATTCACATTCCTAAAAATTTCATGACCCTAGGTCAAATACTTATTGAGGTGCGTGCGACACAAAATGAGAACGGACTAAAGGACGGACATGGGTAAATCTAAATGCACCCCCCCCCCCTCCAAAAAATGGAAAGTTTGTATAAGTTTAAAATCAAGTTTGTAAAAATTGTTTATAAAAATGTTTTTATGTTTAAATAACATGATTCAAAAATAATAATATTTTAAGTTTTATGACAAGAGTTTAATAAAACGATTTAAAAAAAAAAACATTAACGCTTTGTTTTTTTTTCAAAATAGGATAAAAAAGAAGCCCTAATGCAAGCGAAAATGTTGCAGGCTCATTTAATCAATGATGTTATATTTTCGATCCTTGAAGATCGTTCAGCACGACATTATTGTTGTGCTTGTGGTATTTTTAGTTTCAACTTTTCGGCATTTTCTAGTTGGGTGGTTCCAATATTCCTACTTGAATAATGTTGAATCACCCTTAGGATATGTTGCCTGCTTTTTAAATTTGTCTTTTGACGTCTTATCTGTGATACGCAGGCTTCATAACCTCTGATCCCCTTTCAAAATTCCATTTTATTTAGTTCCGCCAATTGTTTTCTCGTTTAGGGCACACGCTTTTTATTACTTGGGGACCATACGTCGCTTTTCATGGAATGGCACGGAAGTGTCACATTGAAGGTTCCATGATAACCGCCGTATGAACACATCTGCGGATGTTTCTAAATTCAAAATTTTACTATTTCATGTTTAAATGTTGAATTCTGCTTAAGCCGGTGCTAGGGGGCGTGGACGGTAACTTGCACTTTCCAGTACCGTCCATGAACAGGCTCAAACAAACCGAGCCTGCAACATTTTCAATTTTGCCGTGTTGGGCTTTCTTTAGGGATTCTTTATTTATCAATTTCAAGTTTACTTAATACACACGGTTCCAATAATTTTAGTGTAGAGTGAAGACTGATACATACGTATACATGTAAACACAGGTTAAAAAATGGAATTTGAAATGTGTATTGGAATAATTTTTTAGGTTAGATATTTTCTGACAACATTTTTAGGTACTTCTCTTTGAAATAGTTGGATGGGCCCTGAAAAGGGCCGTTTGGTCAAACTTGGGGACCATATGCCGCTTTTCATGGAATGGCACTACTGTGTCACATTGAAGGTTCCATGATAACCGCCGTATGAACACATCTGCGGATGTTTCTAAATTCAAAATTTCACCATTTTCGTGTTAAATGTTGAATTCTGCTTAAGCCGGTGCTAGGGGGCGTGGACGGTAACTTGCACTTTCCAGTACCGTCCATGAACAGGCTCAACATTGCAACATTTTCACTTTTGTTGTGTTGAACTTTCTTTAAGAATTCTGTTTTTCTCTATTGTATAAAACTCGGATAAATCCGGATAAAAGTTGTTTAGTTTAACCTTCCAAGGCTGGGAAGGCTTTAACTGAGCTACCTTCAAGATGTCGTTTGGCTTCGAATTTCAACATCCCTTCTGGCGAAAAACTCCTTCAGGGCGGTCTCACTCTGTCGTTTCTCAATCTCCCTATAAACCCACTCAGGAGTGGAATCTCTCTTGAAGAATTTCTTCTTAGTACGAACTAGCTTTCTCAAACCCATAGTTCTAGAGAAATGAAGAATGCATTTCTCTCACTTGCCCCCTTTTTAAGCATTTTCCGATTGACCTACATTCACTTAAATATTATATAAATAATTTAATAAAAAATGTAAAAATGATTTTATTGCATAAAAATAATGTACAAAAAATCGGATTGACCTACATACAAAATGTAAACAAAAGTAAATATCACAAACGGATTGACCTACATACAAAATGTAAAAAAAATACAATCTGTTTGGATAAACTGTTTGGCTTATTATTATTTTCTTTGAGTTCCTAGTCAGTTACAAATTGTTTATCATTTGATGATTAACGTGTCGTTGCCCTGTCCTTTTTATGTTTGGGGTCCGCCTGGGCTCCTTGCCGTTGGTTCTTGTTGCTGGGTCATATGGGGGTTGCGTTCATTGAACGCCGCCTTTCCTTGTTGATCTTGTTTTTCATATTTTACAACAAATATTTTCTGTACATGAAATAATATGTTTTTGAAATATATGAATTGTAATAAAAAAAACTTGATATATACAGAATTTTTAAAATGAATTAAGATCTATATATAAAAAAGGGGGGGGGGGGAATATATTATATTTATAAACTATTAAACTATAAAAAGTCATTATAAAATGAATTTAAAAACATCTGCGGATGTTTCCAAATTCAAAATTGTACCAGTTCATGTTAAATGTTGAATTCTGCTTAAAATATGATAAACAAGATCAACAGCGGCGTTCAATAAACGCAACCCCCATACGACCCAGCAAAAAGAAACAAGAAAACAAATAAATGATTGAATAATAGAAAATAATTTGCAACTGATAAGGAATACAAAGAAACTAATAAAAGATTGACTAATAGGCCCATAAAGTCAAAGGGCACAGGGGAAGGGGACAGGAAACCCGGGGAAGGGGTTAAGCCGGTGCTAAGGGGCGTAGACGGTAGTTTGCACTTAACAGTATCGTCCATGAACAGGCTCAATCAAACCGAGCCTGCAACATTGAATTGTTGCGTGTTTGGCTTTCTTTAGGGATTTTTATTTTCTCTATTTTATGTCATTTTATATTTTTGTGACAATATTTTGAGGTATTTCTTTTCGAAAATAGTTGGGCGGCCCTGAAAAAGGCCGTTTGTTGGCTAATGCCATTTTATTGTCACTCAGGGTGAGTGAGCCATCAGGACGGACAGTATTCCATCTTGGTCCACTTCTTTTTGCTTTGGTCAAGATTGAGGTGGAATTCCGGTTCGTCGTCGGAGCTCCAGTCTTCCCCGTCTATGATGATACATCATCGTCATCATGGACTGAACTCTCTCCGGAGTCGCCTCCATCCTCCTTCTCTCCTCCTGCTTTATTTTTCTTTTTTCTTCTTCTGTCCATCTCATCCCTCTGCTGTCCATCTCATCCCTCTGTATTTTTTTTATTTCTTAAACAGCCCTGCCCAGTTTTGAGTATGACTCTGTTCATCTTTGACTCAAGAGAATAAGACATGGTTACAGTCATAGAACTTGTTCAGAAAAGTGAATGATGAATTAAATCGAAATCTGGCCAGTTTATACCTTTCCTACCAGATTGACCTACATTCCATAATGCTCATATCTAAATTGACAATATGTATAACTCATCAATCAATCAAATTAAAGATGTGATTTCTTGCAAAACAATTGTCAGTAGATTTTTTTTTCTTCATATAAATGAATATATTAAATATCAATAAATATCATCATAACAAAAAATATTGTTTATTAAACTTCAAAATAGTGTTTTTTTAACTTTATGTATCAGCATAATAAAATACTATATTTTCTCATCATATTCAAGTATTGTTTATTAAATATTATATATCATATTTAAAATATCGTATACATGTATATTCATCAAATATGATAAACAAGATCAACAAGAAAAGGCGGCGTTCAACGAACCCAGTAAAAACTGTAAAGAGGTCACGTCGCTTCATACAATACATCGATCTGTGTTTTACACACAGCTTAAAAAAATAAATATAGCGAATTCTTGCTTTATATAAAATGTAAAACATTTTATTTGCATGGCAAATATCTACGCTATGTATCTGTATTCATCAGCTTTTCCTTGTTGATCTTGTTTTTCATATTTTACAACAAATATTTTCTGTACATGAAATAATATGTTTTTGAAATATATGAATTGTAATAAAAAAAAACTTGATATATACAGAATTTTTAAAATGAATTAAGATCTATATATAAAAAAGGGGGGAATATATTATATTTATAAACTATGAAACTATAAAAAGTCATTATAAAATGAATTTAAAAACATCTGCGGATGTTTCCAAATTCAAAATTGTACCAGTTCATGTTAAATGTTGAATTCTGCTTAAAATATGATAAACAAGATCAACAGCGGCGTTCAATAAACGCAACCCCCATACGACCCAGCAAAAAGAAACAAGAAAACAAATAAATGATTGAATAATAGAAAATAATTTGCAACTGATAAGGAATACAAAGAAACTAATAAAAGATTGAATAATAGGCCCATAAAGTCAAAGGGCACAGGGGAAGGGGACAGGAAACCCGGGGAAGGGGTTAAGCCGGTGCTAAGGGGCGTGGACGGTAGTTTGCACTTAACATTTTCGTCCATGAACAGGCTCAATCAAACCGAGCCTGCAACATTGAATTGTTGCGTGTTTGGCTTTCTTTAGGGATTTTTATTTTCTCTATTTTATGTCATTTTATATTTGTGTGACAATATTTTGAGGTATTTCTTTTCGAAAATAGTTGGGCGGCCCTGAAAAAGGCCGTTTGTTGGCTAATGCCATTTTATTGTCACTCAGGGTGAGTGAGCCATCAGGACGGACAGTATTCCATCTTGGTCCACTTCTTTTTGCTTTGGTCAAGATTGAGGTGGAATTCCGGTTCGTCGTCGGAGCTCCAGTCTTCCCCGTCTATGATGATACATCATCGTCATCATGGACTGAACTCTCTCCGGAGTCGCCTCCATCCTCCTTCTCTCCTCCTGCTTTATTTTTCTTTTTTCGTCTTCTGTCCATCTCATCCCTCTGCTGTCCATCTCATCCCGCTGTATTTTTTTTTTATTTCTTAAACAGCCCTGCCCAGTTTTGAGTATGACTCTGTTCATCTTTGACTCAAGAGAATAAGACATGGTTACAGTCACAGAACTTGTTCAGAAAAGTGAATGATGAATTAAATCGAAATCTGGCCAGTTTATACCTTTCCTACCGGATTGACCTACATTCCATAATGCTCATATCTAAATTGACAATATGCATAACTCATCAATCAATCAAATTAAAGATGTGATTTCTTGCAAAACAATTGTCAGTAGATTTTTTTTTCTTCATATAAATGAATATATTAAATATCAATAAATATCATCATAACAAAAAATATTGTTTATTAAACTTCAAAATAGTGTTTTTTTAACTTTATGTATCAGCATAATAAAATACTATATTTTCTCTTCATATTCAAGTATTGTTTATTAAATATTATATATCATATTTAAAATATCGTATACATGTATATTCATCAAATATGATAAACAAGATCAACAAGAAAAGGCGGCGTTCAACGAACCCAGTAAAAACTGTAAAGAAGTCACGTCGCATCATACAATACATCGATCTGTGTTTTACACACAGCTTAAAAAATAAATATAGCGAATTCTTGCTTTATATAAAATGTAAAACATTTTATTTGCATGGCAAATATCTACGCTATGTATCTGTATTCATCATATGTAATTTTATTATTCAGATATAAAAACAATACAGAATAATCCAGGTTATTGTGGGCCTGTTGTTCAATCATTTATTTGTTTTCTTTTAATTCCTAATCAGTAACAAATTATTTATCATTTAGTGACTAAACTGTCCATGCTGACTTGTGCCCTGTCCTGTTTTTGTTTGGGGTCCGCCTTGGCTCCTTGTTGCTGGGTCATATGGGGGAACCTTGCGTTCATTGAACGCCGCCATTCCTTGTTGATCTTGTTTACCATATATTATATATCATATATTAAATGAAAAACAATGTTAAACTCACGGTTTAAGATGGTTATCGTTTTAAAGTTTACATTATTATACGGATAGAATCAATATTTATACATGAATGCATTGGACTGAATTGGGTGAATAAGAAAATCATCAATTGAACCTTATTGGTATTAATTCCATATAATAATATCACGTTTTTCATGTTCAAAACATGATAAACAAGATCAACAAGGAACAGCGGCGTTCAATGAACGCAACCCCACCCGACCAAGTAACAAGAGCCAGCGACAAGGAGCGCAGGAGGACCCCAAACAAAAACAGGACAGAGCACGGGCAGGCCAACCACTAAAGTCATACAAAAGAATTTATAATAAGTAACTGATAAGAAACAAAAAAAAATTAATGATTTAATAATAGGCCCATAAAGTCAAAGGGCACAGGGGAAGGGGACATGAGACCCGGGGAAGGGGGTGGAATAAATAAAAACTAGGGGCAAGGGGGAGGACACTTACCGTAGACGAGAAAACAACAAGGGACACAAAAGTGTCACCAAAACAGTATGAAATAACATAGACATACATGTTCATCTGAGGAATACAGAGGGGCGAAATTGATCACTCAATTAAAAAAATTGAGTGCATATGTAAAGTCAAAATACCTTTACATTTTGCCATTATTTGTTTTATTTTCATACTGGGATCCTACATGTTTACCGGACAATCAGTTTACCGGACAAAATCTAGTCCTGTCACATAAGGCTTCATTTTTTGCTTCGATTATAAAATCATCCGGTCTGAATCGTAAACACGCTTTCTTTTCCAAAGCAAATAACAACAAAACCACTCTCAGGCAAATATTGTTAATTCAGTTCTTTATTTATTAACATGCCCTTATGTTTACTAGTTATTCCATGACCTGGTCATGCGGGGGGGGGGGAATAATTTGTTCTGCGCAGGCCCGAATATGGAGGCCATTATAGGGTTTTTTAAGATAGGTTTTACTTTTAATTCTTCTCAACGTTACCTCAGGAGACATTCATAACATATTTTAATGATAAAAAAGTAATTTCAAATTTCGCTCAAACACTATCTCGTTGTCTTTTAAAAAGAAATGCAAAATAAAAAACATATAAGGAAACGGGTTACGCCCATGGAAGGAAACTCTATGAAATGTACAAAAAATAGACTTTATGGCTCTAGCAACATGCTACATGATGACCAAAAGGAAACTGTATGAGAAAGAACAGAATTCCATTTGAATATCAAAATGTGTCATACGTTTAAGGATCATGGAGAATCAATACGTTAATTTAGTTGATAGTCTTAATTTCAATTACATCCCTATATTGGCCTCTTCGTAACAAGCATGGCTGCCGTGTCTATTTTAGTGACATACTGGGGTTTTCCAGTATCTTAACATTGCCATTCAATAGTCGTAGTTTCCTTGCTTAATTTCAATTTAAGACTTCAAAACATTTTGAAACACAATGTCCGGTAAATTGAGTTGTCTACACGATTTTTCCCTCTTTTAATGCCCTACTTTAAAGACACGTTTCTACGGTCAAATGTTTAATTTTATGTTTGATAAAGGATTGTTTACGTATATTAAGACCCCAAAGTTATTTGGGTAAAAAGTCATTCTTTTTTATAATTTTCAGCGAAAAAACAACATATTTTGTCCGGTAATATGTAGGATCCCAGTATATTCAAACGCACACAGTTTGTTTTGTTTTTGTTTTTTGTTGTTTTTTAAGAAAAGAAACCAACATGACATAAGGACATTTAATAGATAGCCCTCGGAATTTATTGTTAACGTCCAACTGATGAAAAGAGTGGGGCAGTCTTTTTATTTAATGTAGTTCATAACTTTTATCCTTATCATTTGTCATACTCGTTATTATTGGCTCAACTTGAGAGCAAAAGAGCACAATGTCACATTACTGTACGAACATTATTGTGTTTTATTTCTTAAATTGCCTTTGTCTTGGAAAGAAACGATTAAAACATCACGTTTATCGATACTATTGGTCATTATTGATAGATTGTCTGAAATATTAACTTTAAATCCAAATGAGGATTTGGAAACAGTTTACTGTGTCTTAGTATTAATGCCTGCATTAGGATTGTTAAAAAATAATGCCATTGTCATGTTTCTTTTAATAGACAAGACGATTCAGATTTGAAGGACGATCAATAATGTTGAATATGAAATTGTAATTAAATGCTTAGCAGATGGTGACTGGTACAATCGCATTATAAAAATATGTCTTTTAATCAAATGTATGTTTGTATTTCTTATGGTTTGGAGCAGATACAAATCAAAAGCGATCCTCAACATTGGCAGTAGAGGGTAACAATATCAAGTTTTACTCAATTTATATATCCCAGGCAAGTGTAATAAAACTCGTCATTTACCGATAGTTAACCATCTAATCATTTACATATTGAAAGGCCCGGTTCGACTTGAAGTTGAACAAGTTTCTGTAAAATTAGATATATGAATTACAACTCTCTTTTGTCAACAAAGAAATCTGATCATGGCCAAGGTGTGTAAAAGTCACCGTGCTAATATGTTAACAGATGTTTCAAAGAGTTGAAAAATGAAAAGTTATTTAACTGTACTTAACTATTATATAATCATAACAAAATAAAATCTTACTATGTAAGATTTAATGAAAAGTGGATCAATATTATTGACCTTTAATATGTTCCTAAAGTGTAGTCAATGTTGATATGTTTCTTTGATCTCCAAATGTTTATCAGATATATATCTGGAAAACTATATATATATATTATATACGTTCAGCATAGATATCTGCTGTTGCGAGTCCTACAAATTAATTTCTGTTAACAGGTCAACTTTGTTTTCAATCTCATTTGATTGCAATTGATTTGGTCTCAACACAACATTGCTCAAGGTTTGTAAAAATAAAAGCCACACACCTAAAGAACATTTCATATGTGTTTAATTATACAATTATGATGGAATTTTCAATCAAAATAGAGCATACCTATATTATAATCGTAAATGCAAACAAAATTGAGTTTCACAAACTAAACATAGACATTTCAATTTGCAATTTCGTGTCAGATAATTTAAGTCTCCGACAGTTCAATTACTTAACGTTTGACTAAAATATCACGTTGTAGCAAGAAGTAATTTTACATTTGCTGATCATAAAAAATAAAAAAGAAATCCTAATTTTGTCTATTTTCATGTCTAGACAAATGTATTTGATAAGCATCATAACTTTTCCATTTTAGCTTTCATGCAGCATTTTATATTGTTAATATCCTGACAGATTTATTCAATGGGTGTGACTTACTTGATCAATCTGATTAACACAAAGAATATCTGGAAAAGAAGAGATCCCTCGGAAGCATCATCAATTGCTAATTACATGGAAATTGCAGACTCGGTTTAATTGAGTCTGAACATGAGGGGTATTAAAAAGTGCACCATCTTTCAAGCGCCCTAGCAACGGCTTGAGCGGTCCTCAATTCTCAACACTTAAAAATGCTGGAGTCAATGATCCCGAAGGATCAGAAAAGTATAACAACACAATTGAATTTCATGGCAATTTTTACGACTGTCACACAGCACTTGACACCTGCTATTGTGATGTATAGATATCTCTTTCTGTTGTCTAATATTCGAAGTACAACATGCCAATGCAAAGAAATTTAAACGTGCGTATTATTTGAGTAAACCGACTACTTTTAAATGATATGCCGGTGTTATGAATTTATGTAATAACATCATGTTTATTATGTGTTTGTTCCATTTTATATCTCAACATTGAAGATGTTACATCCATGCCCTTAAGTCGTTGTTGACTGCTTGGAAATGCTACAACTTAAAGGTAATTGTATCTTACAAAATATAACATTTAGAGCGTGCTAATGCGTGGTTACCTCAGTTAATAGTATAAGAGGATTCTTTCTGATAAAACGTATACGGAATTGAAAATATTTGTTTAAGATAACCACACGCGGATAGATGAACAACGATTTTCATAGCATATTAATGTATAAATCCGTCAATCGGAAACCCCCGCAAAGAAAACTTCCTCTTATCAGTTTTGAGACAGCTAAATACCTAATAAGGCTTTGATAAAGATGGTCTTATAAGGCAGTTAAGTCGAATTAAAACATGTTGTTCAATTTATTTCCGTTACAACTTAACAATAGTTATAAGATATTTTAGTATTTAAAAAAGTCATATAAACATTACATTTCTAAAATAGGAAACATGCGCTAAAGTAAACAAAGTCTACCTTGTTATCTTGCATCTCATCAATTCTTTTAAAAACGCCGCTTATTTATAAAGTAGGTGAACAGCTATTTGGAGCAATATTTCTTAAATTACAAAAATTGCAAAAAAAAATATCCTTCGCTTCCATGAACAAGCTAAGCAAACAAAAAGCTAAAATTTATTGAAGGTAACATTTAGAAATGCATTCAGAACATAGCAGTAACTGTTATACCTGTGTACGTATTGGCAATGTTTCAAACATGTGCTGTGAATATAGTCTTTTGCTTATGTTTTTCCATCCTTCGTTATTTAAGAGTTCGTTGACGTTGGAAAAGTTTTTATCTAAGTAACTTATCTGAAAACGACATAAAAAGTATAACAGGTTGTACCAAAGAAATATTTGATTTTCGTAATTTGATATTTTAATTGCAGACTGACGTAAAACTTATAAAATGTAAGACATGTTTTATTTACATTTATAGTCGAATATGAGAATTTTTATTAGCTTTTATCAGTTAATTATTTGATGTCATTATTTAATGTCATTTGCTTTATTTCTAATTTGTTATGAAACGTGATCTAGAATTTGACATTCCACAGATTATATAAAAGGAAAATGAAAAATATTCTTATGATCAATCCTATAATACACCTATTGGTGCACATTACACATTTTACAGTGATATTTATGCGATGAAATTATGTTAAATTATTTATAAGTTTATTGGAAATTTCAATGTTTTTTGTGTCATTAAATGACAGTAATTTCTTTCATAGTGTATGTTTAATATCCATTCATATTCGATAAAACATGTATTACAGTGGGAAACGCACATGAAATTATGATCAAATATACTGTTGATGTAAAGGCACCTTATGCCTTAGAAACGAATGGAAATTAAATTTTCATTCTTTAGAAAGAACAAACATTAGTTTAGTAACGGTAATTGTAAAGCTTGTAGACAATGTCGATTTTTGAATAGAATAAAGTGCTAATTGCATTGTTCTTTGTCATTAAAGTATCAAAATGTAGACATGTAATATTTTGACTTCCATATTAAATCAATATAATTGCACCTGTGAAAAAAAAATTGAATATTATGTATTTGCCCAGACATTGTCAAATAATCATATGTATGTATGTTGCTTTTACCAGTCAACTGCATTTTATTAAGTGCATATTGAAGGAATGTCTCTAATGGAAATCTTTCTCGGTAATCAGTTGTTGCGCATTTTGTTGGTGTCACCTCTCGGACATCACTGATGTTTGGTGTCCTGTCCTTGTTTTGTTCTGTCGCATTTTTAGCTCAAGTCAGCCTTTACCAACTGAGCTTGTTTTAAGACAAACGTCACCTTCCAACATTTGTAAAACAAATATGAAAAATGCATAGTTCATTTGATGGTATTGTAACGATCAGACCTATCATTTACGTCCAAAAGAAACCCCGTATCCGAAAACTTTCAAAACCATCAATTAATACACCTCTCTGCCATGATCTCGATTTCATTATCAATAAATACTATGTTCACGGAGGGGAGTGACGTGACTTTTATACTAATACAAACGAGTAATGGCGACTTCTGAGCCTTGATAAGTTCATTATTTTTATAAATCCAGGTGTGAAACGTTTCCTAAATCTAAACTAGACCTGACCTATCATATGCACGGTAACTTTCTTTAATTTTAAATATTAAGTGTATTGTCCTACGTTTCATGGTTTTCGAGAACATTGAATTGTGTGCAGATGCAGCATAAGTTATTCAATCGAGATGGTGTAATTTTGTACTAAAATTAATGAAAATAAGCTTTCTTCCTTCATTTAAAAGACAAAACCAATCATAATTTTGACATCGTGTATGGTAGAAGTCCATATAAAATCACAAAATCTTGCTGATCGATCTGTAGAGTAAAAAATTCTTTGCAGATGTATTGTAAGTAAAACGAACAATTTCTGGATAGTAAGTCACACAAAAACAAAATAGTAAGTTTTACGCATGATTTTCAATATTTACATGAACTATGAAAGGAAATAAATGTGTATCTGAAAAGAGTTTAAAAAAAACCTTGTTTTAATTCATGATCAAATATTTTTCTTTTGTTTTGAAATAACGAATGCTTAATCAGTTGTTTTTATAGCATTTATAATTCTTGGTACATGTTATAGCACGCCATTGTCGCGAATATGTTGTATTCGTTACATTCCTTAATTAATCTCCTTCGTTTCTACGTTAAGTTTACACTACAATTTATCTTAATCGATAAGCTTTTATATTTACAATTAGATTAATTTTATCAATTCGTCAGAAGTAAACCACTATAACAGAAAGGTGTAAAAAGTGTTGTCTTTCGGAAGCATTAGTCACAACAAAATTACATGAAAATTGCAGACTCGGTTTGATTGAGTCTGTACATGAGAGATAACTTGTATACAATTTCCTTGTCGGTTACTATTATATATCTTTTATATATTATTTAAGTGATTTTCCTGTCCGTGCTCTGCCTTGTGCAAAGTCCTGTTTTGTTTTTGGATGCTCCTTGTCGTTGTTGATGGGTCGTGTGGGGTTTGATTGAGTCTTGATATGAGGGATAATGAATACGTGCAGCATCCCTCACGCCCCTTAGCACCGGCTGTGCGGTACTCAATTCTCAACACTTTTTAGTACTGGTATCAAGGAGGACCTGAACAATTCGTGTTCGTTAACCTGGTCTTTCGGTGTCATTGCATTTTTCACGTATTTTTGTTGCGAGCTATGCGTCCGAGTCTCTCAGTTCTCTTGTAATGTTGTTGTGATTAATGCTTCCGAGGGATCACTTTGCTTCCAGATTTTAAAACATGCAGTTAATGCAATAACATCGTAAATTCAAAATATCAAACTAAATCAATCGTTTATGTTAAGTATTTCAAGTAACCGTAGACATTTCAATTTGCAATTTAGTATCACATAACATAAGTCTCAGACAGTTCAATTACTAAAAAATCATTTGACTGAAAATATCAATTTATATCGTATTTAGCAAGAAACAATATATCTAGATATCAAATTTTCTGTCTAGACAGGAATGCGTTTATTCTGATTTATTTTATATAGCTGTTCCATTTAAGATCACATGCAGCAGGTTATTTGGTTAATATCCTAATTGAAATATTAAAATGAACAAGATTCCCTGTTTAAAGAATTGCATCATTTGTAAAAATCGTACATACCCATTTGTCAAACAATGTTCGAGTAATTGACCATTTTCGGTGAAAAAAGTAAGAATGAAAACGTGCAATAGAAACTATTGTGTTACTTATTCTTTTATCAAATGTGATTTTAATGTTTAAATGAAATAATATTATGTTTAATAGGCTAATCACAACAAAGTCTATGTTAGGAAATTGCCCATTATCTATGGTTTTATCTGTGCCATTAAGTAAATCACTCGAGCGTATTACTATATTAAATATTACTAGGTGGTAAGTTAAGTTTGAAGAGTGAACTCAGTTCGTTGATAAAAAATCTGGATAAACGAGTGATCTCTCGGAACCATATTTGGCACTGTGTTGATGTTTGAATATATTCTGATGAAAAGTCTGTTTCCGAAGCGGTTTCTCTAAGAAAAAATATCCTGACCTCAATGCTTTCTGCATGCAACAACATTTTATTTCTGCATTGCCTAGTTAGTACAACGCTTGGACAGAAAAAAAGCAACGGCAGATGTTAGTTTTCTTCGTTGAATAATGTCAGGGGGCGTGGACGGTAACTTGTACTTTCCAGTACCGTCCATGAACAGGCTCAATTAAACCGAGCCTGCAACATTTTCAATTTTGCCGTGTTGGACTTTCTTTAGGGATTCTGTATTTATCTATTCAATTATTAATTAATTGTGTTAAACTTTATTATTATTTGCAAATTACAAAGCATAGATGATAAAATTTTCTTCAACTTATAAATCTGTTCAAAGATATGATGGAGCACGGTATTCTAAAGTTATGAACGTGCTCACCATAAAATTCCTTGGATCTGGTTGACAATTAGTAATGAAATGACCACAAACTAAGAAAACAGACTAATTTGGCTTGGGACTATTTTTCAATCATTTATTTGTTTTCTTTGAATTCCTTATCAGTTACAAATTATTTATTATTTTTAGTGATTAGCCTGTCCGTGCTTTTCCTTGTGCCCTGTCCTGTTATTGTTTGGGGTCCGCCTTGGCTCCTTGCCACTTGTTCTTGTTGCTGGGTTACACTGTAAAAACGGGCGTTTAAGTTTTAAACACATTTCGAAACACTTTTCCTGTTACACTTTGGAAACACTATAAAATGGAACACGTCACATGTTCACGAATAAACGCACAAATGTTCCTGATTTACACGCTTCCTGGTGTTTCAAACTGAAACATGTGACATGTTTCATAGCAGAACACTTGCAATGTTACAGTTTGGGAACACCTGAACATGTACAGTAAACACGTTTGGTGTTTCAAACTGGAACTTGCAACATGTTTCAGAACCCACGTGTGCTGTTTTCAAAGCGTTCCTGATAAACATGTCACATATTTCAATTTCAAATGCATTACGTGTTTACTGTATATGTTCAGGTAAGATCAGAACAAATAAGGAAATACATGTACAGCCTATTGTAACTACAAAAAATGCTAATGAAGTATTTTTGGAATTTATTTATTATAACATGATACAGTTTTTTCATTTTAAATTTAACATAATTCAAGAATAAAACTTTGCTTAACACAAGCATGAAATGAGCTGTTACAGCGACAACATGCCTGCACTATTCTCAATGCATTTACTCCGAAATGAGGCATATTTCAATCAAATTACCTTGAATGGGTATTGGTAAATAATATTTTCGTATCTAACACATGTACAAAGTTTCGGCTAAAATTCTATGACTGGAGATACATCTTTCACACAAAAAATACATAATTTTACATATGCAGAATTTTCTAAAAGGAACATCATTAAGTAAAAATGCAGAACAGAGTTATTGGTCTTTTTATGTGAACTTATATTTACATACATAACATGTGTGGTGGAGTTCCAAATAAATATCAGAAGTGGTTGTCTTTCTTTGTCTAAAAAACTTAACATTGTGTCATGCAACACTTAAATGCTAAGCTATTGCCTTCCCATTTTTTAAATAATCAAGCTAAAAATTATGACATCATCAAACATCTGTTGCAAGAAATATGAAATTATTAATTTGTACTAAAATAGCCAGATTTCTATTGGTTAAAATCATTCGCTTTTTATAAAATATGTGTGTTTTTTCATGAAATCTTGTGCTATTTATATAAATGGATTGTGCAACAGTCATCCTCTGTAATTAACATAGTTGATCAGAAGCAATATATTAATAATTCATGATCAGCATTAAGTACAGTCTGTGATAAACATAAAATAAATAAATATAATAAAAAAGTATGTACTTAGTAACTTTTGATTTACTTGCAAACCAAAAAAAAACTACAGTTAATGAAACAATTTATCTTTGTAACAAAACATAGGATAAAACAATTATGGATTTACTAGTCATTAAATATGATGAGATGTTCACCCCTCAATAATGCCTTCAGTTGGCAAATATCACATCTAATTTATGAAATCAGTTCTTAAAAAATACTGATGATGAAGATTGTGAATAGTTACATATTAAGGCATCATCAACGACTCTCAAAAAAAGAGAATAAAAATTCTCAATTCAACAGGAAAACTTATTGATCATAGTGCATTGGTAATGGACATATTACAAATTTGGATGCATAAAATTTTTATACGAATATTCAAATCTTGGATAACATTTGAATGCTCTATACAAATATTCGAATACCAAAATCAGTATTTGTTGTCATTCCTACAATAAACTATGAAAGTACTTGAAATTGCACACAAATTTTCAACATTGCTATAATATTAACCAAAGTGCTATAATATTAACCCAAGTCCAACAAGAGCTGTATGTAAGACAGCCGAGCGTGCTTGACTTATCTCAGTGCTGAATAGTAAAGCATACTTCTGAGTAACTGTAAACTGATAATTATCCAAATGAAAGTAAAGTTCAACTTTTCCTTTTATGAAAGCTGGATCACTTAAGTCACACTGGCTTCTTTTCTTTCCTCTCTATTTCCGTGTTCACTGTCTTTACATATTGAACAAATCCATAGCTCTTATGCCCATCAAACTGCTGCTGAAGTTCAGTTTGCTGAGGGAACCCACGCACCTGTGTATACATACATAGTTCATTCATAGTAGCATATGAGAATAAGAAGTTAAGCAGTTGCAGAAATCCCTATTCATCAAACATGGTAATGATTCAAATTTTGGGGGAAAGGTTTTTGAAATTGTGATTAAGAACACAAATTCACAAAACCTGGAAAACACGCGGTAGCATTCTTTTTCTGAAAGGACTATGTTGGTGTGGATATTTATTTTTTTTAGATAGATCAATTCGATTCTTTCCTTTAAGTAAAGTAACTCGCAAAAGAGATCTTGGTGCACTAAAACTGACATCAACAAAAACAAACATAAAAGTCTGATAGACGAATCACATACACATGGACAAGTCAATGCAATTTTATGAAGGAAGTTTGAAGCACTCTTCACCAGTGGTGTGAACAGTGCAAAATGTCATTTTATAATGTGATGCCAGTGACTCCATTTTTCAATGAGCATGTGCATCAACCAAAATTTTGTGACTTATTATTACAATATTACATAATTGATCAATAGAAATTTAGCATTAAAAACAGAAGTGAGTTATAATAATTAAAATGTGTTGAAAATTTGTTTTACCCAACCTGTGAATATGCCTTTGGATAATCTAGGTCTGTAAGGTAAACCAAACCAATCAACACAGCTATGGCCTCTTTTGAATCAGCTGTCTCTAGAAGAATCTGTGTACCATCACAAACAATAGCCATGTTCACAATTCGTTCATCTTTCTCAATTGCAACCAACTTTGGTGCCGACTCTGGTGCAGAAGAAAGAAGTCTCCCAAAATTCCCATCATCTTCAAGCTGAAACAAATATTGATAATTTTTATACATCAGTTTTTAAAAAATAAACTGTTAGCATTTGTATAAAACTTAGATATCATTCAATGTTAAAAGCATCTTTAACGTTATCATCAAGTGACAACTACCATGGAAATTATTTATTCTTTGTTAGAATAGTTTACCTACATAAATCTGTTTTGAAATAAAACTCGCATTAATTATTTATCAAACAAGTGTGCATGCCAAATATGACATGCTGATAATTATAGTAATAAGATGTTAAGGTATACTCCCTACAAAGTTTTGATGTAAAATATGTACACACAGATGTACAGACATGTCAATCACTGAATCACAGCTGGTCACATAAAAACGAAGTTTTAGGACATTAAAAGATTTGAATATCTAACACCCTTACCTTAATTATTTGCATCAAAGGCTTAATCTTCTGGTCCTTTCCTTTTCTGTAAGCTGTTTCTGATTCTAAAGCCTTCAGCACTGCCACTTTAGAGTCATCCTGAAAGCAAAATTATGAACAGACTAATGCCCCGGTCACATATTCACGGATAATGCCACGGAAGAGCTACGGTCTAATCGTTCACGGATTACTACGGAAATGTGAAATTCCGTAGTCCGCTACGGTTCCAGTACGGACACACAACGGTATGAGTACGGAGTCCGACGGATTTACCACCAAAAGCCCCCGGAGAGACACGGATTGTTACGGACCGACACGGTTTGATACGGAGCGACACGAATCAGGACGGACGCACTACGGATACACTACGGTCTGCTACGGTATAAGCACGGGTTAGTACGAATAAGTACGGTCTGATACGGAGAAGAACGTATTGATACGGAGAAGAACGAATTGCCACGGATCTATACGGACCTAATACATCCGTCCACAACCTCTTGCTTGCTCATTTTCAAAATGCCTCAAAAGA
Organism: Ruditapes philippinarum; assembly: GCF_026571515.1. Lineage (NCBI taxonomy): Eukaryota > Metazoa > Mollusca > Bivalvia > Venerida > Veneridae > Ruditapes > Ruditapes philippinarum. The sequence continues at coordinate 24,080 of NW_026859338.1, forward strand.
AAAGAACACCTAGAAAACGAATTGCAGCGTTCAATGATCTTGGCGGAGAGGATTCAGCCAAATCGCGTCCGAACCCCGAGACACATCAGGTCCAATTAAAGTGAATTTCTTAATGGACGCTGGATCCTCAACAAGTTCGGCCATGAGAGCCTCATACTAAACATGAAGCGGTCTTCGTAAAAGCCCATCTCTTGTCAAACATCTCGTCTGTCTTCTCTTACCTGATTAGATATGGACTAGTAATCATTAATGAAAAAAATGAAATGTTGATCAGTACTGCTTCTCTTTTAATTTTAAGATTTGCTGTTCATCTTACAATTACCTTAATTATCGTGATGTTTATGTTTTAAAAATATGTAAACAGCTTGTTAATTAATCTTATTATCACTCAAGGGCCAGTGTCCGAGGCTTATGAGACACTTCGTTTTATGTACATATTTACTCCACTTTCACGATCCAGTGTTTGTAAAATATGTAACATTAAATGTTATTTTATTTCTTATGAATTGTAGTACGATATTAATATAAATTTACTTCTATGCATGTCATCAAGCAGCTCGACCACTGCCTCCGCATTCTGAGCCATTTCAATATAAAGTTGCAGCTAGTAAATTGCAGTTATCATTTATTAAATGTTCCTGCAAATATATATGTCTTTTTTTAACAAGAATGTCGTATTTATACCCTTGAAAAAGTACATGATACTTAATTCATCCGTACTAAACAGTGGTGGGCCGTACCATTCCGTACCGCTTCGTGTTGCAACGCAATAAACCGTATAAGACCGTACCTCTCCGTAGTACAACGTATTACGATCGTGGCTATCCGTGACAATGCCGTATTAATCCGTATTAAAACCGTAGCTTATACGTAGGGTAACCGTACAAATACGTAGTTCTCCGTACCAAACCGTGGAAATCCTTGACAAGTTGGTGGACTACGAATCAGTACGGACTAGTACGGTTTTTGTACGGACCAGTACGTATCAGTACGGATTAATACGGACTAGTAGGGATACGCTACGGTTGATTTTTCCGTAGCAAATTTTTGTGCATGTTCAAAAATTGTCAAGGATCGCTACGGATATACAAGGACTACTACGATTGATTACGGTTACAATACGGAGAGCTACTGACCAGTACGGGTAGCTACGGACGATGCCGGAATTAATCCGTGGCTCTTCTGTGGGCGTATTCCGTGAATATGTGACCGGGGTAAAACAGAAAGGTGAAAACTTCAGTTGACAGTGCTCTACAGAATTAAACTATGTAGTGTTTTAATAAATTAGTTTGCAAAGTGGTGGCTTTTGTTGCATTTTAAGTTATTTTAGATAATTATTAGGTAAGATTATTTGATTAAGCTTTCTTAGTATGAACAAAATAATTATCAATTAGGGAATCAATATAATTTTGGAATCATAATTTTGTGCTGGTCTTGGTGACCAAGGCATTGCATTAAATGTTGTTTGATTCCCATTATATGTCACAATGTGTTAGACATCTTAAAATAAACAAGTTCCTTCATGAGATCTACATGTATAAATATGTTATTATGTAAAACGTCTGAAATTATGCACAGCATAATCTGCTGTTTAAAATCTCTTTAATATCACATTTAGAATCTCTTAAATATCACTGATATAATATTCTCTTGCATGAATGGTACAGAGCATGTCTATATTTCTTAATTAATTAGGCCCGTAACTGCCTAAACATTTTGATTTGAGAGCAATAATCCAATATGTTACAAAAGCTAATTTAGATCCACTTTCTCCAACTAAATGAAGTGACGTCATAATTTATATTGCAAATGACATCATCAATGTTCACGTCATACTATGATACATGTAATCATAACAAACAGGCTAGACGATTTTCTTTGTTAGGATTTATTTGCTCGACAAGCCTCGCCCTTTCTAGCCCATATCTGCATCGCCTGATAAAATTGATATCAAAAGACAGTAGCATGTTATTCTGAATATGTTTTGACTATATTCTTGAAATACCAAAGTGGGTGGGGAAATCAGTTTTATGGTTGATGAAAATGCTTTTTTGCGCCCGTCTTAAAAAGATTTGCCTTTTCAACCTTTGAATTTGATCTACAAATACATAAATTCATCGTACTAACCTTTTGCTGTTGTTTTTCTATGTTTTCCTTGCTAAATTTACACAAAAATGAAAGGTAAAATTTGCGCCAAAAAATTCGGCTGCAGCAGGAGAAAGGGAGTTAAATTCGTAACACCTCGGATAATATCAGAGGGTGTTACTGATCGGCACTCATGACATACGCAGAATGTTCCCCCCTGAAACACCGGCGTTTAAGACAGAGACACTTTCGCATTAAACATTTCTAAACATTCGTATTGTCTTATCCTTACTGTTATGTTTCTGTTAACTGTTATGTTTCTGTTTTATTTGTTATTAATAATCAAAACAGGAGATGAGCTTATGACATAAAAGTAAACACAAACGTTTCATGTTTGCACACAGGCATGCCAATATGAACACCAACCGTTTAAACACTGCACATTACTGTTTTAGTTATAAACACCCGCTCCATAAAGAAGCGCATGTGTTTTTATACTGCACACAACGAGAACACATACGTTTTGTTAAGAAACACCTGTGGAACGCGTTACCATTTTTTACAGTGTATGTGGGAATTGCGTTCATTAAACACCGCCATTCCTCGTTGATCTTGTTTATCATATTCTTTTACTCAATTCATACCGCGACGTATAACGTTATGCACATGATCGGCTATCCGACTATTAGCAATTTCGTGTCCACTGTGTAGCTTTTGAGCAGATGAAAGAAAATAAAAATGTTTTAGCATATGTGTTTACTATGTGTTATCTATGATGACACGATGGTATGCATAACGCAAGCTTGACCTTCCCCAATGTTATTTTCAGCCATTTTGAATGACTTTCAGACGATATTGGGAATGTAGGTTTGGGCTTGCAACTATCAAAATCGGTCATGCCCCTTTGATTACTTTATTTAGTTGGTGGAAAATATATCCTTCAATATAAAGATTTGTCGAAATAGATTATATAATGTTTTATAAAACGCTCGAAATACCATAAATTAAACAAGCTAAATATTTCTTGAAATTACCATGTTTTTAATTAGATATTTTTATATATTTGACAAATTATGAATTAAATACCTCTTTGGTAAAGGATGTGTTAATTTGATATGATAGTAGACCAAATCGTTTTCGTGCCAATAAAATAGAGAAAATAAGAATCCTGAAAGAAAGCCCAACACGGCAAAATTGAAAATGTTGCAGACTCGGTTTGATTGAGCCTGTCCATGGACGGTACCTTCAAGTACAAACTACCGTCCACGCCCCCTAGCACTGGCTTAAGCAGAATTTAACATGAACTGGTACAATTTTGAAACATTCGCAGATGTGTTCATCTGGCTGTTATCATGGAACCTTCAATGTGACACGTAAGTGCCATTCCATGAAAAGCGGCATATGGTCCCCAAATAAAAAAATGTGTGTGCCCTAAACGAGAATCAATAGGCGGAACTAAATAAAATGGAATATTGAAAGGGGATCAGAGGTTATGAAGCCTGGATATCACAGATAAGACGTCAAAAGACAAATTTAAAAAGCATGCTTGAGAACATGTTCTTTTTTTTGCATATGTCCAAGTACTTAAAAAAGTCATGTATTGAAAGCTTTAAAAAAATGATAAAAAACATATAAATGTATTATTTGGATTTTTTTTTTTAAATGTTGCATGAAAAGTAAATGATAATAATGTTTTAAAATGATTTAGAATGAACATTTGTATGATGAATAATATTTTGTTGCAGAATAATTTATTATCTGCTATATAATCTGTCTTAGTGTTTAAAACGCTACATTTCTGAACAAGCATTACTATAAATGTCTCAGAAAACCCATTAAGCTGGAATTTGAATAAATAAGATCTAATTATGCATGAATTTTTGTAATCATTTACTTACTGCAGAAAAAACAGATACTTTAGGAAAACATAAATCAACTTAGCATTGAACGCCGCCTTATAGAAAGCACCAAGATGAAAAACGGTTGTGGAAAAAACTATTTGTACACGTGTTGATTATCTATGATGAAGAGTTAGTGGATGTTTCTAATTTCACCATTTTAATGTTTTAATAAGCGTGGACGGTGCATGTAGCGTGCATTTTCAAATTCCGTCTATAAACAGGCTCAGTTGATCCGCTCTGGACATTTTCAATTTTGCCGTTCTTGGACTTTCTTTGGGGACTCTTTTTTTTTCTCAGTTGTGTGTTTTGACGTTCTTTTTGGTGTCTCTTTATCTATTTTAGTAACAATTTGTGGAGGAAACATGTAGAACTTTCTCTACACAACACATTTTACAATTGATTTAGAGGTGTTCATAAAATTATTTTCTGTCGTTATGCATGTATTTGAATTTAATGTTATCTTAAAGGGACTTTTGGGGGGTTTTTTTGGTTTTTTATCCCAAAAAAATCATATTCATTTGTTAAAAGATTGGTTAGTTGTTTCAAATACGCATGTTAACTGAATTTAGAACGACTTTGAAATGTGGTACATAATGGTACAATGAAATGATATCCGATATTTTAATTGCAGACTGACGTAAAACGTATATGATTTTGTAATTATATTATGAGAAGTTTTAGTATCTTTATTATCATATTACCATTTGTTTTATTTTAATTTGTGGCATAAATGTGAGTTTGTATTTACAAAGCTTTCAAAGTTATAATGAAGATTTTAATTGTGCGTATGACCATCCCTGTTTTTTATTCTCGTGCTATTTGAATTAATGAACTGTTCTTCGTGATATTTGTTTTACAAATTGACGATAAATTATTACCTTATTATAAATGAACTACTAGATTAAATAATCGATAGAAGGGTAGTGAATTATAAATGTTTCTATATGAATTACTGTGATGTTTATTTAAACCGATTTATGAAATTGAATTTTATTGCTCGCATAAACTCTGCAGGTGTCCATTAACAGAGAGGGAACCATGCATTAACTAATACAACGCAGGAAAGTGGGATGATTTCCCCAAATAGACAATTAAAACGCCAAATGTTTATAGTGTTTATTTTAACTTTTTCAGACGGGCGTTTTCCATGAAAGCGAAGGATTCAAACAGAGAGAAGTCTAAAATTTACATTTATAACTAGAAATTGACTGTTTCATTTTCAAACACTACGAAAATTGCTTTTATAAAAACATTTAAATTTTATTTCAATTTAAAACGAGTTATTAAAAAAGATCGGCATTTATAAAGAAAAGAAGGCGTTTATCTGAAAATTCCAAAAGAGGATTATTTTATGAATGTAGTGAAAGTCACCGGGACAGAAATGACAAACATGAAGACGATGCATTCCGTTTTTGACTTGAAAATATAGATGTATCTGGCAAGTCAATCTACGAGAACCTGGATGAAAGTCTTGAAGGGGCAGCAACCATTGCTGATTCACATGGAAATGATGTGATGCAGCTGACCACATAATATTCATGTTAATAGTTTACGATATTCAAATTAAGTTAAACATTTGATAAGCACATTATTGATAATTCTATAAATTGTTAATCTATACATTTCTATACACATAACATACAGGAATACTCATAAGTATTACAAGTATTGTATGACCCAAACAATTTGTAAAGTACAGCAATCAGTTTAAAGAAGGTGCTGTTGTTTTAAGGCTTATTTTTATATCAACGATAGTATGAATTTCAAATCGAGAACATGTTCTCGTACATAATTTATTAACAATTAACAATATATAGTGAACTTGTTTAACGTTCTTATAATCAAGAATCTTAATGTGACGTATTCAACATTTGTCTAAAAAAAATGTTTGTTTTCAAACCCACTGTCAATTTCGTCTCAGGAAAAGCAAAGTTACAAGTTTTTGATGACATGCAGCAGAGAATGCGTCTTAACTTAAATACAACCAAGGATTTTTTGCACTACTTGAAAAAGATTTGCGATGTTATAATTGATGCGACAAACCATGAAATTACGGACATGAATGTCTAAAACAATTTCGCCCACAAAGGAAATCTTAATTGTAAAAACTGAATGACAAGGAAAAGATAATTTTAGACGTGTTTTAAGCTGAATTTAATCTACATTTTAATAGGTTGATTACGGAATGATTATTCATTTACGTAACCGCCTCCGTGGTCGAGGCTTTAGAGTCGATGACTCCTAATCCAGTTACCTCTCTGGCGTGGGTTCGATCCCCGGGAGATGCTTTGGTAGTTTAGCGCGGAGGAAGGTAGTCTAGTACTGGTGTAACTCTCCAGGAACGATGGTTAGGGAACTACCCGCATATATGACTGAAATACTGTTGGGAAAAGGCGTAAAATGAAACGAACAAACAAAACAAACAAACGTAACTTCCCTAAATTAATCATGTTAGAATTCATAATTATATGAAAGTATATACATATATATTTCGATGTAAACCATCCAAAACGTGTTTATTTATGTATTAAACTTTGATTTTACAAGACCTTCTTACACAAACTTAGAAACACTTGATATATTTTCGATTAAATCGTATGTACATTTTTCATTTTAGCTTGCACAAAGTTTTTTAACAAATATATATAATATTTTTAAGATTTGCATTGATTTGTCTTTATTGCATAACAAATATTAAAATGGTATAACAAACCGTTTTTGGACGTCCTGTAATATAAACTTTTTTACAGTAATAGTCATGAAATTAAACGTGTCCATCGTTAATGTTTTAAAAAAAATTACTTAAAATTCAAATAAAAAATGCAGTCTTCCTTTAACTTTGGTGCCTCAAGCTGAGGCTTATATTATATTATGTCTTCAAAGAAAAGAAAACATTTTGGTTGGTCGCAACAACACAGAACATATCATATAGCGACCTTCAAGAGACACTCTGGTGCCACTCTATGCATTATTTCAGATTTAATTAACACTTGAAAGCTTCCAAAATGATATTTTTAATATTTTATCGTGAAGAATATTGGTTTGTTTGATAAATTTGGTTTTACGTCACACGACACAGCATAGATGGCACTGGTGGAGGAAGACGTTGTGTGCCCTTCCGTGCATTATTTTAGGCATGAATGGGCACCTGAGTAGGAACATCGATGTTCCGTCAGCTAGCTGGATAGCTTACTCACATAAATGAATCCAAAGTCCTAGTCTGGATCCGAACCCACAGCGGTGAAGTCAATGATCTTTACCACGGACGCTCCTCAGAATATTGTAAGGTGATCACATGTTTCAAAATATTCCTTAAGAATTTAACCATTTTATGTTAACTACAATTGCTATTTTGCCTTCACTTAGAATTGAAATACAAACTGATAGATATTTATCAAAATTACAATCTGACTGAAGTTAATTTATTTCTTGCATATAGTTCTGAATGCCACCGTATTTGTTTTGCCTTCATTGTTATTCTGATTTCCCGATAAAGCTTTTTTAGCCATGTAATCAACCTAGGCGTTAGACGAAGTATTTAAATATCGCTGTCCGTGAAAGTAAAATAAAACAAGAGGGCCATGATGGCCCTGAGGTCGCTCACCTGTATATAGGCCCCCAACCCACCCCTCCCCCCCCCCCAACGTTGCAGGGCCAATTTAAACCCAAGGGCTTTTATTTGTACAAACTTGGTAGACACCAATAAGAAGATGTTTCATGCTAAACATCTAAGCTCATAGCTCATTGGCTTTTTAAAAGAAGATTTTTTTAAAGTTTTACTATACACATATAGTTAAAAACAATGACACCCTGGGGCCGGGCCAGGGCTTTTATTTTGAACAAACTTTGTAGACACTTACTAGAAGATGTTTCATGCTTAATATCTAAACTCTAGCTATTTGGGTTTTTTCAAAGAAGATTTTAAGTTTTTGCTATATACACATATAAAGAAAATCAATGACCCCCGGGGCGGGGCCAATTTTGACCCCAGGTCTTTTATTTGAACAAACTTTGTAGACACTCACTAAAAGATGTTTCATGCTTAATATCTTAACTCTAGCTATTTTGGTTTTATCAAAGAAGAATTTTTAAGGTTTTGCTATACATATATAAGGAAAACCAATGACCCCCCGGGCGGTGCCAATTTTGACCCCAGGGCTTTTATTTGAACAAACTTGGTAGACACCTATTAGAACATGTTTGATGCTAAATATCTTAGCCATAGCTCTTTGAGTTCTTTAAAAGAAGATTTTTTAAGTTTTTACTATATGCATATAGGGAAAATCAATGACCCCCTGGGGCGGGGCCAATTTTGACCCCAGGCCCCGTGTTCACAAAGATTTAAGGATCAGGATCAAGATCAGGATCAAATTTGAAAACTCTAATATTCTTCGTTGTTTATCGTCATAGATTAAATATCTAATATTAATTTGATAGAACTGGACTTGCAATAGCAAGTTCATGAAATTTTAAAATTAATTTATTGTTGTTTTTACAAGATACGGGCATTTTACAGCTGATCCAAATTTTGATCCTGATCCTAAAATTGATCCTTATTTTGATCCAAAAAATTTTGTATTTGTTTTGTTATTTGTTGATTTTATCCAAAAATAGTTTGGTTTCTTTGCAAATCGGCAATTTTTTACATTTTGAATACCTATCATTTAATTTTAGCAAAGCACGATTAATTTCAATACGATAAAACAATGAAAATAAAATTTGGATCACTTGATCCTGATCCTGATCTTTTCTTAGTGAACACGGGCCAGGGCTTTTATTTGAACAAACTTGGTAGACAACTATTAGAACATGTTTCATGCTAAATATCTTAGCCATAGCTCTTTTGGTTCTTTAAAAGAAGATTTTTTAAGTTTTTACTATATGCATATAGGGAAAATCAATGACCCCCTGGGGCGGGGCCAATTTTGACCCCAGGCCCCGTGTTCACAAAGATTTAAGGATCAGGATCAAGATCAGGATCAAATTTGAAAACTCTAATATTCTTCGTTGTTTATCGTCATAGATTAAATATCTAATATTAATTTGATAGAACTGGACTTGCAATAGCAAGTTCATGAAATTTTAAAATTAATTTATTGTTGTTTTTACAAGATACGGGCATTTTACAGCTGATCCAAATTTTGATCCTGATCCTAAAATTGATCCTTATTTTGATCCAAAAAATTTTGTATTTGTTTTGTTATTTGTTGATTTTATCCAAAAATAGTTTGGTTTCTTTGCAAATCGGCAATTTTTTACATTTTGAATACCTATCATTTAATTTTAGCAAAGCACGATTAATTTCAATACGATAAAACAATGAAAATAAAATTTGGATCACTTGATCCTGATCCTGATCTTTTCTTAGTGAACACGGGCCAGGGCTTTTATTTGAACAAACTTGGTAGACAACTATTAGAACATGTTTGATGCTAAATATCTTAGCCATAGCTCTTTGAGTTCTTTAAAAGAAGATTTTTTAAGTTTTTACTATATACATATAGGGAAAATCAATGACCCCCCGGGGCGGGGCCAATTTTGACCCCAGGGCTTTTATTTGAACAAACTTGGTATACACCTATTAGAACATATTTCATGCTAAATATCTTAGCTCTAGCTCTTTGGGTTCTTTAAAAGAAGATTTTTTAAGTTTTTACTATATGCATATAGGGAAAATCAATGACCCCCTGGGGCGGGGCCCATTTTGACCCCAGGGCTTTTATTTGAACAAACTTGGTAAGACACTTATTAGAACATGTTTCATGCTAAATATCTTAGCTCTAACTCTTTTGGTTCTTTAAAAGAAGATTTTTTAAGTTTTTACTATATGCATATAGGGAAAATCAATGACCCCCTGGGGCGGGGCCAATTTTGACCCCAGGGCTTTTATTTAAACAAACTTGGTAGACACCTATTAGAACATGTTTGATGCTAAATATCTTAGCCATAGCTCTTTGAGTTCTTTAAAAGAAGATTTTTTAAGTTTTTACTATATGCATATAGGGAAAATCAATGACCCCACGGGGCGGGGCCAATTTTGACCCCAGGGCTTTTATTTGAACAAACTTGGTAGACACCCATTAGAACATATTTCATGCTAAATATCTTAGCTCTAGCTCTTTGGGTTCTTTAAAAGAAGATTTTTTAAATTTTTACTATATGCATATAGGGAAAATCAATGACCCCCGGGGCGGGGCCAATTTTGACCCCAGGGCTTTTATTTGAACAAACTTGGTAGACACTCACTAGAAGATGTTTCATGCCAAATATCTAAGCTCTAGCTCTTATGGTTTTTAAAAAGAAGATATTTAAAGTTTTTTCTTTCGGTTGCATGGCAACCAGAGTTCTGCATGGAATTAAATCCTTTGAACAATTTTTAAAGGTGACCACCAAAGGAGCATTCCTGTGAAGTTTGGATGAAATTGGCTTAGTGGTTTATGAGGAGATGTCATTTAAAGTAAAAGTTTACGGACGGATGGACGACGGACGGACGGACGCCGGACGAAAAGCGATCACAAAAGCTCACCCTGTCACTTTGTGACAGGTGAGCTAATAAAAACTAAAGACATTGTAATAAAAATGACACAAGGTGTTGTGTTCTATTAGGCTAATGTTTAACAAACTGTATTAACAAAGTTATCTATACAAGGTTTTCAGTATAAACTGTTTGGCAATTCAAACCATCGGTCCCTGTCTATATATCTAATTTCAATAGGTCATTATCGTCATCTTCATCCATCTAATTTCAATAGGTCATTATCGTCATCTTCATCCATCTAATTTCAATAGGTAATCATTGTCATCTTCATCCATCTAATTTCAATAGGTCATTATCGTCATCTTCATCCATCTAATTTCAATAGGTCATCATTGTCATCTTCATCCATCTAATTTCAATAGGTCATTATCGTCATCTTCATCCATCTAATTTCAATAGGTCATCATTGTCATCTTCATCCATCTAATTTCAATAGGTCATCATTGTCATCTTCATCCATCTAATTTCAATAGGTCATCATTGTCATCTTCATCCATCTAATTTCAATAGGTCATCATCGTCATCTTCATCCATCTAATTTCAATAGGTCATCATCGTTATCTTCATCCTCTGCAGCAGATTTTTGTACATTTGATGTTTCATCCATAGCTGTTGATACCGTGGATCTTGCATCTTTGTTTTTAATAAGTTCAATTTTTGAAACAACATCTGATGTGCCCTGACACTCAATAATGTATTTGTCATATTGAAGAATGAAATCTTCAAAGAGATCATCGTTTGAACTGACAATTCGGTTTACAACACAAAACAAGTCTATGAGATCTGATGGAATAATAAATTTGTTTGGTCCCTTTTCCTCATCGTCCACTTGTATTTTGCCGTATCTCTTAATTTTCAAAGAAGCCACTTTTTGCTTTGTGTTACAGTGCTAGCACTTGACTATACTAACACTTGTGTCGTCCATGTCGATAACTTTGAAACAATATAAACATTTCTTTACATTAACCATTTGAATCATTGAGATTGAACCAAAGTATTGTGTTGCATTTTCTGTTGGAGCTTTTGAAACGACATCTTCAATTGGTTCAATTACCTCAAATCTCGTTTCTTTCGTTGTTGTAACCTGCAACTGTCCATTAAACATTTTAGTGTATAGATTATGAATTTTGTAACAGGTATCGAGTTTTACTGTGGTTGCAAAGGTTCCCCAAAGTGGTAGTAATACACTTCCTGTACTATCTGCTATTACAGCAGTGTGTAATTTTCTCTCTCCATATCTAGTCTGCACGAAGTGCTCTTCATCACTGAAGGAAATGACTTTGGCTGATAGTGTGCACTGAAATGAAAACAAAACATTCACTTAAATGTAAAAAATACTATTTGGATATATATAAATATTTTGTTGATGATCATTAAGTTATTCTATCAAATTACTTACATAAGATATAACTCTTGTCTATTTGTTATTTACATGTATTTATTCATTTTTTATTGTTTTATTAGTTATTAACCTTGACGAAATTTAGTCCTATAAATATGATGTCACTTTGAGCTTAATTTGCTTCTGGGCAAAGCATCATGCCACAGATGCCCCCGCATGCAACCAAAATTTCAGATGTTATAATATTTAGATCCAAGTTTGTTTGCACAAATTAGTTTTTTTCATTTTAAGTTCAAAGTCCTTAAAACTATTCAAAGTTAACACAAACCATTTTTATACAAAGTTTAAGACATTGATACTATTCAGTGTTAACCTTTGTAAATTGCATGTGATGCATATTTGTAGCCAAAATAATGGGTACATTCATATCCATAAAGGTATGAGTGCTGAATCATAAAATTCAAAATTTTCGAACATTCAAGAAAGATGACTTTGTCCAGTCATTGAACCACAACCAAATTCGAACTTGAACTGCTTTTTCCTAAAATGTATCTTTATGTCAAATTTGAGTTGAATGTGTACAACCATTGGGAAGATAATGAGTGAAAACTTAAAATTTCTGATTTTTTTCCCCAAGTTCAACAGGAATAATTCTGTCAGCTATCATCAAACCATGACCAAAAAAGAACTTAACAAATGCATTCTTATGAAATATCCATATCTTTAATTTGTTGTTGAATATGTATAACTGTTGGGGAGATAATGAATGTGAACTGAAAATTTCCTTTTTTCAAAGTTAAAGGGGCATAACTGTGCCAAAAATCATCGAACCATGACCAAAATCGTACTTGACCTGTGCATACCTTAGACATATCCATATGTAAAATTTGAGGTGAATGTATAATACTATTGGGGAAATAAAAGGGACCTGAAAAATTCATATTGTTTTCAAAGTTAAAGGGGCATAACTCTGCCAAAGTCATGGAACCATGACCAAAATTTGAACTTGACCTGCATTTTCTCATGACATATCTATTTGTAAAGTTTGACTTGAATGTGTAATACCGTTCGGGAGATAATGAACCGAAACTGAAAATGACATATCCATATGCCAAATTTGAGTTGAATGTGTGCAACGGTTACTAAGATGATGAACGGAAACTGATGATGACAGAAAGATGGAATGACGGAACAGGGTAACAGTATATGCCCCAGCTATTATATGGCGGGGGCATAAAAATATAGTTAATTCTTGCAATATTGGTACTAGAGTTATGAACCTTATCAAATAAGATGTGGATGGTGGTAAGGTACATATGTTTGAAGTATGAAGTTGATCTCTAAAGAAATAATTAAGATTTCTTATGATTTTTAATTATTTTTCATTCAAGGTGAATTTCAACATACAAATAATTCATTAAAAGCAACTGAAAAACAAGATTCAGTTCACAAATTCATCAACAATAAACTGCTGTAATGAATTTTTGTTTGTTTGTTTTTTTCCTATAGCTTTAATAAAATTTTGAAATGAAAATATTTTACTCGCGGACGAGTATATGCAAATAAAATCTATTGATATTGTCACATCAATTTTTGTACTTTATTTCATGCTTTCCAGTGTTTTATTGTAATATATCAGATGTTTATATTCTGATAAACCGCTAGTGAAATTTATAAAATATAATTTTCACTGTAGCCGGACTATATCTGAATGCAGATGAAAAGAGAATCATAACTTAATGGAATAATAGGCAGAAATAAATGCTGTCATGCGTAAATTTTGCTTCTTTAGGAAAAGAAAGTCGATGTCACCATACATCATGTTAAAAATGTAACAAAATAAGAGAAATCTAATAGAACTATATTTCAAAATTGATGATGTGACGTCATGTCAGATGTGATGGTGTCACAAAGGGGAATATGCGACGTTACACGGCAAAATCAATAAAAAATACTTAAAGTCACTTAAAAAGGATGAAATAAAAAGAATATTTATTTGTTTTACATATAAGATTGAAATATATTTCATTCGTGAACACCAGCTATTATATTTTCACTCGTGAAAATATTGCATCTGGTGTTCACTCAGTGAAATTATATTACAATCTTACATGAAAAACAAACAAATATCCTCTATGTAAAGTAATGTACATTTCAGTAGCATTAAACAGGGGAAGTAATCACAAAATATATAATTTTTCGTCTCTTAAATCAACATTATCAATTATTCGCTTGTAAGTTCAATTCAACCCATATTGCTTTTTAAAACTGTTTAAAATAATCCAATACTAGAACTGTGTCCAAAGGACACGGATGCCCCCACTGTGCAGATGTGCTCGTAAACAAGAGTATGCAATCTGTTTGGAAGTTTAAGCAAACTCTGCCATCCGGTTTAAGAGGGGTTGCTCACAAAATTTCTATATATGGTATATAGTGAAAAAATCAACAAAGGGCCATAATTCTCTTAAATTTTGTCGCAGCAAAAATTCTTTCCTTCACTTCCATCTACACACTAAGGTTGTTCATTCCTGGAAGTTTAAGCAAAATCTGCCTTGCAGTTTAGGAGGAGTTGCGTTCACAAAATTTCTATACGGGGCCATCCTTAAAAAATGTTTGTTTGCAGTAATGCGACCGACTAACAAAATTTGCAGCTACTCAATTTTTTTTTTTAGTTTAAACATATTTTATTTCAAACATTTTCACACAAACAATTATTACATACAATCATAAGTTACATAAACAATGCTGAAAAAGGATTAGATCCGAAAGCATACAATGCTTATAGAGGTCTTTTCCTAACATATAATTCATTACTGTAAATTCGGCGGTAAATTACATGTTCGAAATAGTATATCATGAAACATTTTATTGATGATGAATGAAGAAAGACGAGGACGGCAAAAGTGTCTATTCAGAGCTAAAAGTAAAAAAAAAATAAGTAGTTGAAATAAGTTAGATAGGAAATCATGCTATAATATGTTTTAAAATCAACATGAAATGCTAATACTGTTACCTAGTGAAATGACACACAAAAACATATTTAGATTGATGGTCAGAAAAAAAAAATTAGATTGATTCAGTAAAAATGGTGCAAATACATTATATTAAGGACAAGATATTATTAAAGAATCTATTCGGTATGTCAACGGAGTGAGCAGAGTTTGCAAAGGACTATGGAAAACGTTTGCTATCTCGGATATATACTTGAACTGCCTGGAATATACTGGTGTTTATGACGTCACTTAAGTTGTTATCACCTCTCAGTAATATGGGGAGAGTAACATAACAATAAGCCGATAAAGTGTGAAAGAGGATATTTCGGATATTATTGTATTGTTGACATTCAAAGAAAAAGTGGTGATTTGTTTCTGGAAGACCGCATTGACACAGTGGTGAATTTGTTATATTTTTTCTGAATAAGTGATAGTTGAGAGGACTACACTCAGTTCGTAGGCGTGCATGGTATATTTGCCATTTTCTGATACCTGTATAAAAATATTTTGGACATTTAGATAGGTCACTATTCAGAAGACTCTTAAAGGATGATAGTGAAGGTGCATTTTGTAATTCAGCAGAGAGGTCGTTCCAGTCCCTTAGAGCAGAAGGAAGAAAAGCATTATAATACAGAGAAGTTCTTGTTCGTATACCGTTAAAATCGTTTGAGTTGCGAAGATTGTATCTTGATGTCTCACCTACTGAAGGGGGACAAGAGATGAAAGGTAGTTTGGGGAGAGGCCCTTTTTTACGTTTGTAAAGAAGTATGAGTTAGTGTTTCCTTCGTCTAGACTCTTAAGATTCCTTAGGGATTTCTCGTTTGAGTTCATGCAGAGAAACAAGTTTACTGGCGCCAGAGACAATTCTAGAAGCTTCCTATTGGATTTCATCAAGTTCATTTTTTCATATTGAGTACAATTTATAGAGACAACATCGTCGTATTCTAAAATAGATGTAAGACAGATAGATAAATTCAAGAGATCTACGATCAAGTTAGAATTTAAGTCTACGCTTGATATGTAAACGTTTCCAAGCTCTCTCCTTTATAAAGTTAATATGAGTATGCCAAAAACCATCATCAGAAAAATGTAAACCAATATGTTTGTGAGAAGTAAATGCATATATTATATCGTTTTGCATAGAAATATGTGGATGAAAAGGTTTAGATGATTTACGTGTGAATGTCATGGTTTCAGATTTAGAAGGATTGAACTGGACCAGCCATTTATCAGCCCATAAAGAAATTTTGTTTATATCACTTTGAAGAGTCTCAGCTGCATGTATTGGATGATCGACGATTAAATAAAGGCTGGTATCGTCAGCGAAAAGATTTACACAAGACCTTAGATCTACAACAATATCATTTATATAAACTAAAAAAAGAAGTGGACCCAAAATCGAACCTTGAGGGACACCTGCTTTGATAGAAGACCAATCAGATTTAGCACCAGGAAGAACCACAGATTGACGTCTATTTGACAGATAGTTTGAAAACCAATCAAGAAGAGGTCCTTGAATACCAGCTCCTTGTAACTTAATCAGGAGACCTTTGTGCCACACTTTGTCGAAAGCCTTGCTTATGTCGAAGAACACAACTCGTATCTCTAGACCGTCATCAAGTGCTTTACAAAAAGAATTGTAAAGAAAAGTTAGTTGATTCACAGTTGAATCACCGGGTTTGAAACCAGATTGAAGGGGAGATATAAAGTCATTTTCATGAAAAAAGTTAAAGATATATTTAAACAAAATACGTTCAAAGACCTTTTCCATACAACAAAGAAGTGATATAGGACGATAGTTGTTTGGCAGAGAAGGGTCACCTTTCTTAAAAATTGGACAAACATTAGCATCTTTCCAAGATTGTGGGACTTTGCAGCAGCGAAGTGAATGGTTGAACAAGGAGCAAAGTGGATATTTAATTACGGAAGCTGTTTCACACAATATCCGATTACTAATTTCATCAGGCCCTGACGCTTTATTAATATTTAGAGTATTGATAGCATCCTCAACATCTTGAGGTGTAACCGTGATTGAAGTGAGTGTGCGAACAGGCTGTACGTAGAAATCTTCTGGAGTTTCTTTATTAGAATTATCAAGAGAAGACTGACTGCAAAAAAAATTATTTAATATATCGGATTTTGATTTATTGTCAAATATTAGTCTGTTAGAGTCTGGACATGTCAGTGCGGGAATGATTTGTTTTTCAGTCGGAGATATAAATGATTTGATGACTCTCCACCAGTCTTTTTGTATAGTGTTATCAGATGTGAGTGAATCTGCCAGTTTCTTTATATGGTTTCGCTTGGCAGTATGAATAAGTGACACAATTCTGTTACGAAGTTGTTTAAATTTGTGCCAGTGAATAGGATTTTGGGTTCGTTTTGCTCTGTGGTAAAGTTTCTTACGTTTACGAATAAGTTGTTTAATTTGTGACGTGATCCACACTGCATCATTTGGTTTAACTGTTATTGTTCTTGTAGGAATACACTGCTTTGAGAGTTCAAGAATCTTATTGGTTATTGTTGTTGTGTGAATATTTATATCATTGTCACTATATTGTTCCCAGTCTGTATGCATAATGTGATGTTTAAGGGTGTTGTAATCGCCTCGATCATACAACCATACAAAACGTTTGAAAATGCTTAATTTTGGTCTAGAAAATGAAAAGATAGCAAAAATAGGACAATGGTAGCGTATGTTCTGGTCTAGGACTGGTTCTGCAACACCGGAAGTAATAACTCGATGACTTCAAGATACAAGAAAAAGGTGTAAGACCGAGGCTGATGTTTCGGTGAAGTGAGTAGGTTCATTAATTAGCTGTTCAAGGTGAAATTGTTGACATATAGAAAGAAGTTTGCGTGACAGAGTAGAATTTAATGGATTGAAATTAAAGTCTCCAGTGACGATGATGTCTGTTATATTTGTGTCTAATGCCATGTTAAGAGAATCCTCGATAAAAGTTGTGTAAAGTGCATCGGCATTGGGGGGTCGATAGAAGACACCGAACAGAATATGTTTTGTTTGGGAAAATATAATCTCAACCCATAGACATTCAATATTTCTTGGTTCGAGATCCAAACGGCGTTTGTAGAAAAGCGAATCTTTGATGTATAAGATTACTCCACCGTGACGGTCATCAATCCTATCCTTTCTTTCAGGAGTGTGAAAGCATGGTATCGAGACATCCGAATCATAGATATTTGGATTAAGCCATGTTTCTGAAAAAGCAAGGATATCAAACATACTAAATTCAGTGGTAAGAACGTCTATTTTGTTCAACAGACTTTGTACATTGTAGTGAATGACAGATAAACAAGAATTTGATGACATTAGTCCTGTGAAGTCCTGAGACATAGACGATGAAGTGGATAGAGATGAGGTTGACGAATTAGGAGTCAACGGACCAGGATTTGGATGAATATCTCCCGATAGAATAAGAATAACAAACAACCATTGGATAATTATAATATTTGTTAGAGTTTTGACAAACAGATGAGTGAATACTAAGTTTTGAATATAACGCTCATGACACGGAAGGCATCGTCTGTATGGATATCTTATGTTGTTTTCTGCTTGATATCTTATATGTAAGGAAAATGAGTATGTTTGAAACATGTTAGATGCAATGTATAGGAGAGATAGCATGTTTAATAAAAGTGTGAATTTCCATGGACATGTGTAGGAGATCATGATAGTGGTACATGATAACTTGTTCATTATGTGATTGATGCTATGAGCATCAAGAAGCTAACTATCACAATCACACCTACACAAGTCGTGTCTTTTATCGGCCAATGCGTTCCGTTGAACATAATCCGAATAGATGTTAATATAGAGTAAGAATGAACATAAGAAGAAAAGGTGTATATGTAAAAGACAAATAGATGAAAAAACATTGTGTTAGAAATAAGATTTAAATAGAAGGTAAATGTGATTTGAATTTAATGCTGCCAATAATTAGACAATGATGAATACACTTATCTAGAAAATGAATATTATGAAGAATAGTCGTTTATGATAAAACTTTCTTGAGTTAAAATATTTCAGATGTTAATTTTTTTTTTCATGGCCTGAATATTTTTTTATTTTTTTTTTGAATCAGAAAATTATGCCTTGTGCTTTGTTTTCGTTCTTTTAAAGGTTAATAGAAGAAATAAAATGTAGTTCTTATTAAATTGGAATTCAGTTATCAATTCATTCATTGTTACCAGATTATCAAAGCATATATTGTCCAGCATCTTGAAATTCCATGTTTATTTGGGAGTACAGTTCAATAAAAAAAAAATCGACCTACCTACCCACCTTGAAAATTCTGGGTCGGGTTACTGCAAACAAACATTTTTTTTTAAGGATGGCCTGGTATATAGTGAAAAAATCAACAAAGGGCCATAATTCTGTTAAATTTGGTCACAGCGAAAATTCCTTCCTTTACTACCATCCACACATGAAGGTTGTTCATCCCTGGAAGTTAAAGCAAAATCTGCCATGTACAGAAAGTACCGAAGCGTTTAGCTAGGTTTTCAAATTCGTGGATAGAGATTCTCATAACATAAACACACCTCACCTGCATAATGGACAACAAATTGACAGCCGATGTAAATATTAAAGTTAATTATTATCTGCAATGTTACAGGTTTAAATGAAAAGTTTGTAGTACAACTTGGGTAATAAAGCTTTTTGTACAGTTTACACGTGTGAATGCATTTAAGAACCCCTGCTGGTAAATGCAAGGCCACAACTTGTATCCCTTGTTTATATTATATGGATAGATTTAATAAATTAAGGACAAATTTCCATGTAAGTAAACCTTTAAACACAATAACAGGGTACCGCAATAACGACATAATTACAAATGGTCACTTACTGTAATACCAGCTGCTGCTATGTCATTAATAGACTTCTCCTCACTCTTTGATTTCACCTCCTGACGAGGAAATTCAAGGCGTTTTGTTGCAATCTCAAGTTGTGTATTCTTAGCAATTGTGATTTCTGTCTTCCCTCTGTTTACTGTGAATCTAGGGTTTATTAAAGTTACGACCTCTTTAAGTGCCACAGCTGATTCAAAAGTGTCAAGTTTCTCGGGACTGAAACTAACAAATCTACGAATTTCATCCTTACCGGTCTGTATCTCCCCATCGAAGTAGGAAACACCCTTTCCCTCTGACCTCTTCAGAGGACTCACGCATTGAATATAACCCGAACACTTTGTCGGGTTACCCTCGACATTCCTTTTCATGATAAAGGCAATAAACAAACAAAAATGTCCACAAAGTAATTGTCTCTTATGAAAATTCACAAAAACAGAACTAAAAACTCGAGAGAATAAGTCTGAAATTTAATTACCCACAACACAATCAACGATGATCATGTGTTTTCATAATTCCTTTGTTCTTACTGGCGGGAAACTATTGGCGGGAAATAAAACGGTGCTCATGAGAATAATACACCATGATAATTTATAAATTGTCGGTGTAGATATAGATTACTCTTCGTGAAAGTTCCCTTCAAATACCTTTGTTCAATAAACAAACTAAAATGTCCACAAAGTTTGTTTGTTTGTTTGTTTGTTTGGATTTTTACGGCACGTCAACACATAACTGGCCATATCGTGCCGAATGCTATAATAGGCTTAAAACATTATGTAAAGCATTGTAAATGACAATAGAAATGAGCAAATTAGATCCTAGAATACAAATTTATCTCTTTTAAATAATCAATTATGTTTTTTGATGGAATTGTATTAAAAAGTTCTTTGAGTGAATTTACAGAATAAAATCTATTACGGGCCTGTGAAAAATCATGACATTCAAGAAGAAAATGCTTGACAGTAAAATTTTCATTGCAACCTACACAGAAAGGGGCATTGTCATTTGTGAGGAGATAAGAGTGGGTAATTTTATTGTGTCCAGTTCGGCATCGAAGAAGAACTGTTTGATCACGGCGGTTTGACAGAGATAGAGATGGTGACATATCAAGAGATGGGTTTATATCGTGAAGTTTATTAAAAACGGCATTGTCCCAATTTGCTTTCCATTCAGATGATACGAGTTTATTTATAGCCGGTCTAAAATCACAAGCAGGTAACAATAAGTCAGTTTTTCGAAAATTTAATGATTGTTTAGCTAAAGCATCTACTTTTTCATTTCCTCGTATTCCTACATGGCTTGGAATCCAAGATTTCTTATTTTTAATGGATATTAAAACAGAAAGCGAGTCAGAAAATATCACAAATTTATCGTGGGTATGCTGTGCTATGTATGACAATGCTAAATCGATAGCTTTTGCTTCAGCAGTAAAAACTGATGCATTATCTGGTAACCTCATACTAGATGTAAATTTTTTTTCAAACACAGCCGCACCTACTTTGCAACCTTCTTTTGAACCGTCCGTATAAATATGTATAAAATCTTCATGTTCTTCCTTAATTGCTAGAAACTTCTCTTTGAAATATTCAGGTGAATTTGATGCCTTTTTTATATTTGAAAGGTTAATATTTATTTCCGGGGAATTATAAGTCCAAGGTGGAACATCCTCATCGTCATTTTGAAGGATACTGTCTGGATTAATTTTAAGTTTATCTAAATCATCTTTTAAACGAAGGCCTAATGGTTTAATTTCCTTTGGTTTGTTAACAAATTTTTCAGTATAACTTGGTTTGAAAATAATATTTTTAGCTGGATTTTTCCTATTAGATGAAATTCTAGTTGCATATTGAAGTGATAGCTTTTTACGACGAAGATAAAGCGATGGTTCCCCAGCTTCCGCATATAGACTTTCTACAGGTGAAGTGCGAAAAGCACCTAAAGCTAAACGTAAACCCTGGTGATGTATGGTATCTACTATTTGAAGATATGATTTTCTTGCAGACCCATATACTACAGAACCATAATCTAATTTTGATCGGATAAGACTTCTGCGGATGTTTCTAAATTCAAAATTTTACTATTTCACGTTTAAATGTTGAATTCTGCTTAAGCCGGTGCTAGGGGGCGTGGACGGTAACTTGCACTTTCCAGTACCGTCCATGAACAGGCTCAATCAAACCGAGCCTGCAACATTTTCAATTTTGCCGTGTTGGGCTTTCTTTAGGGATTCTGTATTTATCTATTTTATGATCACATCCGTGTTATATGTGCCGTGTGGCGGCTGTAAAAAGTCTCCCCGTACATTTAATCAATGATGTTATATTTTCGATCCTTGAAGATCGTTCAGCACGACATAATTGTTGTGCTTGTGGTATTTTTAGTTTCAACTTTTCGGCATTTTCTAGTTGGGTCGTTCCAATATTCCTACTTCAATAATGTTGAATCACCCTTAGGATATGTTGCCTGCTTTTTAAATTTGTCTTTTGACGTCTTATCTGTGATACGCAGGCTTCATAACCTCTGATCCCCTTTCAAAATTCCATTTTATTTAGTTCCGCCCATTGTTTTCTCGTTTAGGGCACACACTTTTTATTACTTGGGGACCATACGCCGCTTTTCATGGAATGGCACGGAAGTGTCACATTGAAGGTTCCTTGATAACCGCCGTATGAACACATCTGCGGATGTTTCTAAATTCAAAATTTTACTATTTCACGTTTAAATGTTGAATTCTGCTTAAGCCGGTGCTAGGGGGCGTGGACGGTAACTTGCACTTTCCAGTACCGTCCATGAACAGGCTCAATCAAACCGAGCCTGCAACATTTTCAATTTTGCCGTGTTGGGCTTTCTTTAGGGATTCTGTATTTATCTATTTTCTGTATAGTTTCAGTAATGTGGAAGAATTTGATCCCCAATTTGTACTTGATAAAACCTTAAGTAAATTTAAAGCTTTTAGGCATTTGGTTTTCAAATGTTTAATATGCGGTATAAAAGAAAGTTTTTTATCAAATATAATTCCTAGAAACTTAGCTTCATCAACTACTGGAATTTTAGAACCAGATATGTAAAGTTCAGGGTCATTATGTTGTTTTAGTCCACAAAGTAATTGTCTCTTATGAAAATGCACAAAAAATACTAAAATCTCGAGAGAAAAACGTTGAAATTTAATTACCCACAACACAATCAGACGATGATCATTTGTTTACATAATTCCTTTGGTCTTTCTGGCGGAAAACTACAATCGTAACTACTCGGCCCTTTCCGTCAGTCTTCGGATAAGGACCTCGAACACAATAGTATGAATACACAGAACGGATGCGGTATTTCGGTCTAACCTACGCTAACAAACTAAACATGTAAACAAGTAGTAATTTAATGCTGGGAGTTGTTGACAAGTTTATTTCCAATATATGAAGTGAAGGTCTACCTAAAATAAGTGAATTCATAGGTACAAAAGCAAACAATACATTCTTTATATATTTATTATTATGGTTGTAGAAACAGAAAGTACTAAAAACCAACCTGTTGACATTTAGTCGGATTTGTTTAAACTGAACATCAGTGGGCATATTTAAATTACAAACTGTTGTCAGACATATTTTCAAGCATAAGAGTACCGGAACAGACATTAGATGTCAAATATATACATTCGTTTTACATTATCTCTGTTTCTGTTTACATCTGAAACCACGTGGTAGAACTACTTCAATCCGTATTGTTTCCGAGGTTATTATAGATAATAGCCGAGGCAGTTCCGAATGGGAAAACTATTGGCGGGAAATAAAACGGTGCTCATGAGAATTACACACCATGATAATTTATAAATTGTCAGTGTAGATATAGAATACTCTTCGTGAAAATTCCCTTCAACACGTTAGTTACATAAAAATGAAAAACAAGCATTTTGTAATGGATATGAACTATCTGAATTAAATGAACTATCTGAATTAAACCTAAAATGATTTATATGATCATCCTAATGCATTACCTCTGCTTTGAAGGGTATTCAAGTAGTCTAGCACTACTGTAACTACATTGAAACTGAAGGCCGTAGGTTCAAACCTCAGAAGCGACATTTTTTTTCTTCTTTCTTTTTTTTCTTAAAACATTTTTTATCTCTCATATCCCGTTTGAAAATAACAAAGAGTTTGTTTAATTTTGTTTATTCAATTTATATTGGTAATAAATGGCTAAATATAGTAAGAAATATGGTATCTGATATTTTCAAAGCATAGGCTATTGAAATCAAAACTAGATGGTAAAAGTATTTACTCTTTAACAAGTTCAAACAATACAATTCTTTAAAGAATAAGGGAAACTTTGAAAACACGCACTGATTTCGGTAAATATTACGGGTTTTTTTTTAAATCAGGCTCCCTATATAGGAAAATAGTCAAACATGTGTAAAAATAGGTGGGGCAGGATTACATTTTTATACATATTTCATAAATTTTGAGTAGAAATAACTTTGCTTATGTAGATTGTCAGCTGAATGGTCCAATGAAATTAATATGAGCAAACTTGATAAAAGGCTAGAGACAAAGTTTGGTGATCATCCTTCAATTAGTTCTCTAGAAATAGACATTTAAGGATATTTCTATTTTTAGCTTTAGCCGCCCCTAAAAGGGGCCAATCAAATCTATATGAGCAAAATTGATAAAACACTACCCAAGAATGATACAAAGTTTGGTGATAATCCATCAATTAGTTCTGTAGGAGTAGATGTTTAAAGATTTTCCTATTTTTAGCCCTAGAGACCCCTAAAAGGGGCCAATCAGAATATTATAAGCAAATTTGATTAAAGACTAACTAACAATGCTACAGGCAAAGTTTGGTGATCATCCATCAATTAGTTCTGTAGAAATAGACGTTTAAAGGTTTTTCTATTTTTAGCTTTAGTGGTTCCTAAAAGGGGCCAATCAAATTCTTATGAGCAAACTTGATAAAAGACTACCCAAGAATGCTACAGACAAAGTTTGGTGATCATCCATCCATTAGTTCTGTAGAAGATGTTTAAAGGTTTTACTATTTTTAGCCCTAGAGACCCCTAAAAGGGGCCAATCAAATTAATATGAGCAAACTTGATAAAAGACTACCTAAGAATGCTACAGACAAAGTTTGGTGATCATTCATCCATTAGTTCTGTAGAAGAAGGTGTTTAAAGGTTTTTCTATATTTAGCCCTAGATAACCCTAAAAAGGGGCCAATTGGAATGACATGAGCAAATTCAAGTGTGACTGTTACAAGGATGTTACAAACCAAATTTAAAGTAAATCTGCCCAGTAGTTTCTGGGGCAGGGCCAATTTTGACCCCAGGGCTTTTATTTGAACAAACTTGGTAGACACCCATAAGAAGATGTTTCATGCCAAACATCTAAGCTCTAGCTCATTGGGTTTTTTAAAAAAAGATTATTTAAGTATATTAAATAATTAACTTATACACATACAGTTAAAAACAATGACACCCCTTTGGCGGGGGCAAGTTTTGACCCCATGGCTTTTATTTGAAATGAATGTTGTAGACACTCACTAGAAGATGTTTCATGCTTAATATCTAAACTCTAGCTCTTTGGGTTTTTTCAAAGAAGATTTTTTAAGTTTTTTGTTTTACACTTATAAGGAAAATCAATGACCCCGGGGCGGGGTCATTTTGACCCAAGGACTTTTATTTGAATGAACGTTGTAGACACTCACTAGAAGATGTTGCATGCTTAATATCTAAACTCTAGCTCTTTGGGTTTTTTCAAAGAAGATTTTTTAAGTTTTTGCTATACGCATATAAGGAAAATCAATGACCCCCGGGGCGTGGCCAATTTTGACCCCAGGGCTTTTATTTGAATAAACGTTGTAGACACTCACAAGATGTTTTATGCTTAATATCTAAACTCTAGCTATTTGGGGTTTTTCAAAGAAGATTTTTTAAGATTTTGCTATACACATATGAGGAAAATCAATGACCCCGATTTTGACCCCATTGCTTTTATTTGAACAAACTTGGTAGACTACCATTAGAACATGTTCCATGCTAAATATCTTAGCTCTAGCTCTTTAAGTACTTTAAAAGAAGATTTTTTAAGTTTTAACTATATGCTTATAGGGAAAATAAATGACCCCCCTGGGGCGGGGCCAATTTTGACCCTAGGGCTTTTATTTGAACAAACTTAGTGGACACTCATTAGAACATGTTTCATGCTAAAGGACTTAGCTTTAGCTCTTTGGGTTCTTTAACAGAAGATTTTTTAAGTTTTTACTATATGCATATATGGAAAATCAATGACCCCCTGGGGCGGTGCCAATTTTGACCCCATGGCTTTTATTTGAACAAACATGGTAGACACTCACTAGAAGATGGTTCATGCCAAATATCTTAGCTCTAGCTCTTTGGGTTTTTTAAAAGAAGATATTTAAAGTTTTTTCTTTCGGTTGCCATGGCAACCAGAGTTCTGCATGGAATTAAATTCTTTGAACAATTCTTAAAGGTGACTACCAAAGGAACATTCCTGTGAAGTTTGGATGAAATTGGCTTAGAGGTTTATAAGGAGATGTCATTTAAAGTAAAAGTTTACGGACGGACGGACGCCGGACGAAAAGCGATCACAAAAGCTCACCCTGTCACTTTGTGACAGGTGAGCTAAAAAGTAGATGCTTTAGCTAAACAATCATTAAATTTTCAAAAAACTGACCTATTGTGTTACCTGCTTGTGATTTAAGACCGGCTATAAATAAACTCGTATCATCTGAATGCAAAGCAGATTGGAACAATGCTGTTTTTTAATAAACTTCACGATATAAAATATGATAAACAAGATCAACAAGGAAAGGCGGCGTTCAATGAACGCAACCCCCACATGACCCAGCAACAAGAACCCATCTCTTGATGTGTCACCATCTCTATCTATGTCAAACCGCCATGATCAAACAGTTCTTCTTCAATGCCGCATTAAACACACTAAAATTACCCAATCTTATCTCCTCACGAATGACAATGCCCCTTTCTATGTAGCTTGCTGTCAAACATTTTCTTCTTGAATGTCATGATTTTTCACAGGCCCGTAATATATTTTATTATGTAAATTCACTCATAGAACTCTTTAATACAATTCAATCGAAAAAATCATTGATTATTTGAAGAGATAAACTTGTGTTCTAGGATCTAAATGACTCATTGTTTGTCATTTACTAAGCTTTACATAACACTTTTAAGCCTATTAAAATAGCATTCGGCACAATATGGCCTGTTAAAAATTTACGTGCCGTAAAAATCCAAAAAAAAAGTAAAACAAATTGTTGTTTTTCTTTCAGAACAAAAAATTTTTGGGGAAAAAAGTTGACATAATAAAACTTATGAACAGGCTCAATCAAACTGAGCCTGCAAACATTTTCAATTTCTTCGTGTTGACTTTCTTTAGGGATTCTGTTTTTCTCTACTTTATGTCGCGTCCTTTGAATCTTGCCTTTGCATTGTTGATCTTTGTTCTCTTTTTTTAATGGGCGAAACGGTTTACCCGCCGGCTGTGTATGGACAACACCGTATTTGTTCTCGAAATTTTTAGAATTACCTACTCAGTGTTGGTTTTCCAGCGTTGAAATTAGAAATCGTATCGCTTTCAAAATCACGAAAGCTAGCCGATGATTTGCTGCTTGATGTCACAAGATAACCTCCTATTGGTGCGCCGTCAGATCCTAATGCGAAGCATTAATAAGTGCGTGATTTTAATCAGAGTTGGCCTTATCAAAGATAACATCTGCGTATCGATACTCAGCAACCATTTATACATTTTGAATCACAAAGGGCAAAATCTTCTGGTATTGAACACTTACAACAATGTCTTCAATTTCACAGTTTGATAATCTTTTTTTAATCAAACACCCACGTTTTATATTAATCAAACATTGCCACAGATCTCAACAGAGTTTGAAATGATTTTTCCTTTAGACACAAAGGGCGCTAATTGTGTTACCGTGAATTAAAGCATAAAATTCTTTGTTTGTGACAGACAAAAATCTCAAATTACCGTTAAAGATTTTAAGTTGTTTCATCCAAGATCATCATTGTTCAAAGTTAATGACTAGCATAGGCGGCATTCAGGACGATTAATTGTTCGATATTATCGAATGGCATTCAAAGCATGTTTTCCGAGGCATCATTATTTCCAGAATTTTATGCATCACAACAGTAGGTGTCAAGTGCTATGTGGCGGCCGTAAAAAAGTTGCCTCGTGCTTCACTTAAGTGTTGTTTTACTTTTTCTGGTTTTTTCGGATGCATCGAGTAACGCTCAAGTCGGTGCTAGATGGATATTGCGCCGTTTCATTATCTCTGATGTACAGACGCGATCAAACCGATTCAACAATTTTCATGTAATTTTGAATTTTTAATGCTTCCGGGGGATGACATTTTTCAGATATCTCAATAAAATCCTCTAACATAGAACCAAGCAAAGCTTTGATGTATTTCCTTTATTTACAAAAATGCTGAACGTAAATACATGGGCTGCGTCAAAAGGAAAATAACATCATATTAATACAAAGTATTGACGCTACCATTTTTTTAATTTTATGATATCAATACAATGTATATTCATTCGCCGTAACTGATATGAAACTTTCATCACTTTCTGGTTATTAAAGATATTCTAATATAAGCTCACAATCAATACGAAATATATGTTGACGTCATGACAGTAGTCTAAGGATAACGTTACGTTCAAAAGGGAGAATAGGAAATAGCGTATAGATTACAAGCGCTGTATATAAACACAACATAATGCTACGGTTATTATAAAATGTACGTGTTTGCCTTACAATTCGTAGACAAGAATGATGATCAGGTCTGTTAAATTAAGTGTCTCCCTGATAAGTCCGTGTGATGATGTGCTGGGAACATTGTCTTAATTTAAAAAATATATACATGTACTCGTATAATATATAAATCCGGGGAGCCGTTTTATCCCTTGTGGCTGAAGGGTTGTCTGTAAACGTTGAGGCATAAGAATTGTAGCCACTGTTCATCCCTTCGTGATCGTGATCGTAAAATGCTAATCAATATGTTCGAATAACTGGAGTCTATGTATCTCTTAGATCCAACAGGCGAGGCAGTATTGATCCCTGGTGTTGCTTTGAAGTTTGTAACACTCGAGGTAAGCCAAAATTCTGGAAACAAAGTGATCCCTCGGAAGCATTTATCACAACAAAATTACATAAGAATTGCAGACTCGGTTTGATTGAGTCTGTACATGAGGGATAATGAATAAGTGCAACATCCCTCACGCCCCTAGCACTGGCTTGAGCGGTACTTAATTCTCAACACTTAATAGTGCTTGCATCAATGATCCCGAAGGACCAGAAAAATATAACAATCTGGAAACAAAGTGATCCCTCGGAAGCATTAATCACAACAAAATTACAAGAGAATTACAGACTCGGTTTGATTGAGTCTGTACATGAGGGATTATGAATACGTGCAACATCCCTCACGCCCCATAGCACCGGCTTGAGCTGTACTCAATTCTCAACACTTAATAGTGCTGGCACCAATGATCCCGAAGGACCAGAAAAATATAACAACACTGAAGTGAAGTACGGGGCAACTTTTTACAGCTGCCACACAGCACTTGACTACTGCTGTTGTGAAGTATAAAAATCTGGAAACAAAGTGATACATACCATTCTAAAGACACTTTCATTAACGAATTACTTTTCGAAAATCTGTCATGCCTGTCGCGAGCAGCCATATTGAAAATTCGGATGACAAAACGGTTTCCCGATTTAGAATAGTACGTTCAGTGTATCAGAGAACCAGAAACATTTCAACAATCAAGTTGGACAGTTTGCGAAAGTGGTTACGGAATAACACTTAAAACCTATGTTTCTACACAATATTACACGAAGTGTATTCTGTGGCTCAGACCTTAAGTGCTTGTTATACAGGGAAGGGAGAAAATGGCAACGCTTCCGGTGCTAGGGGGCGTGAGGGATGTTGCACTTATTCATTATCCCTCATGTACAGACTCAATAAAACCGAGTCTGCAATTCTTATTTTATTTTGTTGTGATTAATGCTTCCGAGGGATCACTTTGTTTCCAGAATTTCCTACCTTTTTTCGTTATAAACAGATATATCTGCCGGCGTTAATTAAAGAATATGTAATTCTTACAGTTTTCCAAAAAAGTTAAATTAAGCTATCGGTAAGTACTTTACCCAAAACGACTTTTTTGCCGTTTGTTTGACTGACTCACTGACAGTGAACGTAAAATGGAAGCTGTTTTATGTTTATCTCAATGGCATTATCGTCTGATAGGTTCCCTCATCAAAACTATAAAGAGAAATTTCTCCTGCCTAATAAATCAAGCAACAGCATCTAATTTTCTGAGTAGTTAAATCTACTTCCAACATAAAATTGAATTTGTTATCTTCATTAGACTTGATTAAATTGACCTTGATTTCTTTCACTTCGTTTGAATTTCCTAATTGTCATTTCTTAATTAGTTTGTTTTGATATTTTATTTTCTTTATCAGAATGGAACGTGGATGTTCAATGGTCGATATTAAGATTTAGATTATAATTAAGAAACTACAATGGAGATATTTAGTGAGAGATATAGTCCTTCAGAACAACTAGCTGATAATATGAATTTATGGACACTACATAAAGTAACAACTACACTTACCGTGTTTGGTAACTTGCACTTTCCAGTACCGTCCATGAACAGGCTCAATCAAACCGAGCCTGCAACATTTTCAATTTTGTCGTGTTGGGCTTTCTTTAGGGATTCTGTATTTTTATCTATTTTGTTGTGCGACATTCAAGTTTCATTATTTCACTTTGTTCGTGTTAATTACAAACACTTTCTTATGATCCATTGAAATGTGAAACAACTTTTATGCCCAGTAGCACTGGCCTACGTTGTATGTCATCTAAGACTTAAGACCAATGGCACTAAAAGTATGAAAACTAATATTCCCTGTTGATCAGATTTATATCATAAAACTGTGAAAACCGATGGGTCTTCACATAAAGTCATTCATAAAGAAAACATCAAGTATCAATGATTGGAAATCATTAATAAGAAAACAATTTGGGCATCTGGTCAGAAGTTTGTGTCTGGATAAGATTACCTTGTAACAATAAATAAATCTGACGATGTAAAAATGTTATGACAATATGTTAAGTATTTGGGGGTTATTATTCCCCTGTTAATGGTTAGCGAAAATTGTTATTCCCATTCAGTTATATTA
The DNA here is from genome assembly GCF_026571515.1 of Ruditapes philippinarum. Taxonomy (NCBI): domain Eukaryota; kingdom Metazoa; phylum Mollusca; class Bivalvia; order Venerida; family Veneridae; genus Ruditapes; species Ruditapes philippinarum. The sequence goes on from NW_026859338.1 coordinate 55,042, forward strand.
TTAATAACGCTTAGAGACATGTTGGTCTGGTTTCAATTTTCAATATAATCCGGACGGTTAACTTAACTTTTGATGTACCAATAACTTCAATTTATTATCCCTTTGATTAAATAAAACAATTATACTTTAACTATAACCCATTTGTGTCAAATACTTAAGTATTCATAGTACATTAAACCTTTAAGTTGTGAATTACTAATAACTAATAAAATAACAATTTGGGAAATCATCAAAGAATGCAAGCAAGTGAAACTAAAGCTTTGCAATGTCTTCTATTTAAAGAGTAGTGGTAGAATATTGTCCTTTCAGATAAACATCTATGTCCATTAATTGAATATGACAACAAAAACACTTACTGGTTACTTACATTATTGTAACCTGTTGTGTGCCTTTTAATGAGGACAGGACAAATATTTAAGTATTTGATAAACATACAGACGTACATAGATGTAATTGAAATTCAGTCAAACATTATTTCCTTTCTGTCAAAACATCATTTATCATTGCAAATATGTACATCTTTATGATTCATAAAAAGATCACGTTACTGTCGTAGCGAGTTCAAACACTTTTGACATTCATGTAATGAACTAAAATAAAGCTAGAAATATATTGTAATGTAATAAAGTTCTTCATTTAATTGCAAATTTAATTACACAAATTTAGAAATTATTTTATTTTACCGCAGCGTATTATTTGGCATTAATCTTAATTGGTCAACGACCTTTACGGGTCACGACCTCATGAATATGCCTCTTCATATGTCACAAACTGAGTAGTTCTGGAAAGCCGTTTTAAAAGGATATATAAGTTGCAAGAACTTGTTTCAAAATCGAAGTTAAATATTGTTTTTAATATGTCCCATGCACGTATTCACCTTTGAACCATATGCCGCTTTTCATGAAAAGGCGCAAATGTGTCACAGTGAAAGTATTATTGAGCAATTTTGCAGATGTTGATAAATTCAGAGTAACATTCTTATCAATTCTGCTTAAGGCAGTGCTAGGTGCGTGAAAGGAAGCTTGAACTTACCCAATCAATTGATGAACAGGATCAATTCGGTCGTGCCTGTAACATTATCAATTTCGCCATTGTAGGCGTTCTTTAGGGATTTCTGTAAATTTTAAAGATGAATTATTCAATTACTGCAACATCTTCTGGAACAGCAGATATATCAATTCATTACAAATACTATGTAAATGTTTTATCTGACAAAAAAGTTGTGTGATGCATACTCCTTAGATTTTAATGCACTGGAATTATATCATATCATATCAAGTACATTGCCTTTGTTTCATTTAATATACATGCATTTTATGTTGGTAAGAATAAATTGAAGACTTAAGCGGATTCTTAAGGTCTGGAGTTGCGTAAGCGATCATTAAAAGATATATATATACTTTAACAGACTAATTGAATTTCATTAGGATTGAAGCAAGATAAAGATAGTGCATAAAGTTGCAGTCCTTTATTATAAACATTTTCACAGAAATCCAGTCATTTAAATTCAAAAGACATCCCCTTGATTTTATATTTAATGAATTATATTCTAACATTTTCAGCAAATTTAGTAGGTTTGCAATGCAGCGATTTGTAAATTGCTTCAAAATATTTTTTTACAATTACAAGTATGTACGACACATGACTTGCTAGTGAAAATAGATGGGATCAACTTTATGTATGTCAATTGCGTTACCGTTTGATGGATTTCCTCATCAAAACTACAAAGAGTAAATTCCTATGCCTTATACATCAAGCAACAATTTTCAATCTTCTGAGTTGTTTAAATCTATTTCCAAGGCATAATTAAATTTGTTATAGTCATTAGACTTGATTAAATTGGCCCTGATACATTTAGATTCCTTTGAATTTCTTAATAGTTAGCTCGAAAGTAAGTCATTATTTCCAAAACAAAAATGAAAACCGGTGGTTGGAGTTACATATTTGTCATTAGGTCAACCAAATTTGGCAATAAAAAACGAATGGACATCTTAAAGCTGGCTTCATTAAATAACGTAATTGATGATTGTTTTAAAGATAGTTAAGCAACCAATAAAAATTTGATTCAGTGATGTGAAGGTTATTTAAATAACAAATAAAATAATTTCCAAATATGGAAAATAATAATCCTATTATTTTCATAACATGTTATTTATTAACGAGTTAAAAAATAGAAAAAAAGTTATAAAATAGAAACCATAAACGATTTGTTGCACCCCCTTTTGATTTTGGGGTTGCCTTTATGAGTTGATGCGTCAGTAATGCAGCCACCGATTATCCCTGCGTGATCGTAAGAGACAAGATTGGTTCGAATAACTATAGACTCTTAACTCTCTTAACAGGTGAAGTGGTTTTGACAGGGTTTTTTCTATAAGTTTGTAACACCCGATATTAGCCAAAATCATCCTTTCTGTTTCTATTATCTAGATTGTGATGTTGCGCTGTAAAACTAATCAAACAATACAAACATACGATTTCCAAAGAAAGGAGCAGATGGATATTGTTTTTGTTTTGTAATTGCATAAACGCAACCTACAGATAAATTATCATTACAGTGTCACTAGAGCAATTAGTGTGTGAAGTAATCTGGTATAATCTGGTATACTGAAAAGATCATTTTCATTGTTAATGCTATATTACAGTTTGACATTTCACTGTAATGGGATTGTACCGGTATTCTTGAACATTTACAGCATCTTTAGCTGCCTTTTTAGATATGCTGACAAATATATGTACGCAATACCCTTTTTCGTGATGTCTTTTTCTACGTAAAGATTTATTTTAGACAACCAAGTTAGACCAGGTCCTCTGCATTTATGTTTCATTATTCCGGAATATCCTCGATTTTAGTTTTCAATGTTGCGTTAAAACAATAAAAAACATCAAAACAGGTTAAGTCTTTTTAATTCTAATTCTAACATGCCTAGTTATTTGACACTATACACAAAGAAGAAACAAACGGTGTTAAACTGCCAAAAGCACTGGTTATGGACAACATGTATATGTGGCTGACTTTTCTCTCCCTCCAATAAGATTGATAACAAAGCCTTTTAAGGCAACAATAAAAACGCGTATTTATTGATATGTTTCTTTCATTTTATGGTTTTAATAAGATGCTGAAATAACATCTCACATATACTTACGTTACATGTTTTATCCATATCAGTTTGTAACTTTTATATAAGAAAAATCTGCGACAAGTCGTAAACAGCGTTATACGTCATTCATCCTTAAAAGCGCCAGAATGAGGTCATTATGAAATGGCATAAGTGGGGTTTGAAACACAATACAATCCAGTCAGAGACGCAAGTTTGAATTGATGAACATTTGATAAAGCAATTTTTGATTAATAAGGTAAAGCATTTTTCTTCATACTTAATATTTATACCTTAGCGACAATAGGGTGTAAAAGGAACAGCCTTATTTGTAAATAGACAGCAAAATATCTACGTTATTTTATCTTGTAAGAGTCGGTACTCGTGGTCAATACCTAGGCATCGAAACTCCAAACCAGTATTAAATAGCCGACAAAGACCGCTCAGACCGCTATTTTGTCTTTAAATTTAATTCAAATGAAACTAGTCCAAAAGATATTTTCGTCTGGATCAGACGTTAATTCCTCTTTAATTTCAAGAAAGTTGAAACTATACAAATGTAGATTAGTGGACTTTTTAATGAAAACAAATATTTGTTTAAATATGTTTTTCTTTGAATAACATCTTATACAATTTTGATAGTGTTCTTTTGATACTATTTGTCTAACTATATAATGCGGACACATCGTATGCACTTTAAGTGAACAAATCATGTTTTATCTATGAAAGCACCATATTTCTGCTGTTACTCATTTCTGGACAAGGCTGATTTAAAAATAACATAATGCATTTATAGCCTTTTAGCTTTCTTCACAATATAACTAGCATTATTATGGAGAAACAATGCTGCTGTAAAATAATGTAAAGAACAATTTGTGTCTTATTGTACACTTGTGTTATTAAAGTGGAATATCCTATTTCTATTTAATTAAAAAAAAGATCTAGAAACGTATTGGCAAAAACAACGAAAATAATTAAGACATGTTTCTCTACACGTAGAGATTTATTATAATAAATAAATACTTAATGCTCCTTTTTTATAAGAAATTTAATGCAGGTAATCAGTCTGTAACTATAGTGATAGAAGCGTATATCGTGTTCAATTTCTTTCAGTAAAAATAATCTGTAAAATATTTTATTTAGCATTGTATGAATTCAAATTTGATAAGATAGTGTATATTATTACTTCTGTGGGCGTTGATTGTAGCTTGCACTGATCATTACTATCCATGAACAGGAACAGTCCGAACCTTAGTATTGCAGACTTTGGGCGTTCTTAAGGGGATTTGTTTGGGTTTTTTTATTTTGATGATTTCATTGCCGTGCATTGTAAATAGATTGAACTTGAGCGATATTTGTTAAATTCACCGTTTTAACATCTACAGTGCCATGCATATATATCATATGTAATAAAACAAATCTTATAAATCTAATATTTTAATGTTGTGCATATAATGTACTAAACTGCCCTGTCTAATTGGTGAAGAGTATCGGAATGACAAATTTAAACCAGACCTTTCGAGTTGTACATACTTATTACGAAAAGTCATGTTTGATTTGTTCTTTAAAATAAAGTGATCTACGTAAAAATACTTGATTCATTTCAAAATGTACACCGATTGTTAACAAAGCCCTTTCATTAAATTCAGTGACAATTGTTATTTTCTATAATAAAGTTTGTTGCATGACAAGAAAGTAAACGTAATGCATAAGGATCAGTAAATTTATTTCCTATTTGATATATTATGATTATTTTAAACAGAGAAAAATAATTACTTATATCTCATTATCATTTTATAACATCAAATAAATTGCAATTCAATAGGGTTATATTGGTCAAATAAAACAAAACATTTCTAAAATCAGTTTTGAATTCGTTTTAGACAAACATTCCACATAAAGGATAAAGCGAACCGCATGCTGATGCTTTTAAGTCAAACACCCACGTTTAAACACAACCGGATATAATCAAATAAAATCAAGCTTTGTAGAAACATTTGAAAATTTCAAATTTGTTCGTTTTAGACAATAACAGAATCTTAAAACGTTTGCCTGATTTAAGTAAAGTTTTAAATTGTGTTATTTGCCAAATGACAAAAAAACGCATATTTTCCCCTGATGTTTTCAATTTATTCCAATTTCTGTTACTACCATGTTCAATTGCGAAATTGACATCCAAGGACGTACGAAATTGAAGAATGTAATATCCACTTGAATACCAATCTTCTCTCAAATCTTTTTATAATAGTTTTTTTCTAGCACTTTTAAAAAAGCAGATTGACTTAATCTTTCACAATTGTTTATTTTATGAGTTTGAGATCTACATTCTATGATGTTTTCATGGTCATTTTGTTTCCTTTTTTAAGCGTAATGAAATTGAATAAAGGGAGGTAATCTGAATATATATTTCTGATAAAGTCATGTTTATATTTTCAGTACGAACTATATGTGCTATTTTCAACTTTATAATGTTCGGAAGCCCTTAAAGTATTACGAACACATTATTATTATTTCTTATTCATTTGATGAACATATATAAAACAGTATTCGGCAAACAAATATGTAACATTCAAATTATATACAGTATGTACAAAATTTTGCAGCAAAAAAGCAATGGTAACAATGTAATTCAGATTTTAAACAAGTTAATCCTCTACACACGGCCCGCTCCAATATCTAAATTATGATGAAGACAATGTTTGTCCATATATACGCACTGGCCTTCTCGATACGCTTCCTGTATAGGCGCGTCTTTAAACAACGTGCGCATCCCGATGTTTTCCTGGCAAAGATTCATAGCATTTCGTAGCGCAGATACTTTGTTTTGTCAAACCTCTGATTATAATAGTCAGGAAGACACAGACAATCATCGGGGCTTATCATTTTCGCGGTCTTCATTTTCTGCAGTGTATATTATCATGTTTATGTAACTTGTATAATGTCGTTATTTCCACGTTGAACTGTTTTTACGGCATCAGTAAGCCTTTTCTAAGCATATAAATCGGATGTATATTTGCATTATATTGACGGCATAATGTTGACCAAAGAAAATCAACTTTGGACTTTCATATCCGCATCATTAAGCGTTTGAATAAATATATTGATTTTGCATTTAATTGACCAAAATCAGGATGTCAAATGGTTAAATTAGGTAAATGTCTTCAATAAAACATGTGTCCGCGTAAGATTTGAGAGACACTCGAATATAAAAAAAACAACTTCTTGAATGTTGGAAGAAAACTTATAATTTCGGCAACATACAGAGTATTTTAATGAAAAAACTTAGTTCATATGAACGATTTTACGTACTGAAATCTATAATCAGAAATATTTGGGAAATACATAATCATATATGTATTGCAACTGAAATACAAACGAACTTTTCCTAATGAGTTCACTTGTTATTTGGTAAAAGGATGGAATATTTAACGCTTCTTTGAAGCCAGGAGGATAATGAAGTGCATCATCTATTTCGCTTGTCTAAGGTTTGATTTCATCTTAAATTATAATAAGATGAGATGAAGCATAAACACAGTGAGCATCCAAATACAAATGAATAATTTTCGATTTATTAATTATTTATACGATGTAGGATCAACTATATACCATTGCCTTAAACAGTAGAAACAGTAGAATAACCAGCACATATATTTTGAAGGATTGTTATTTAATGCCAAGTAACACATGTACACTTGACATATTGACATACTTGTTAAGGTTATGCTATTAATTTTTTCAAGTGACGATAATTATTCAAAATGAAAAAAGGAGAATATTTTGTTAAAAAATTAATCATAATCATTAAATATACGACACTTATATTACTATTTCCACATTCTAAATTAGCTGGCAACATATATTGAATATTTGGTAGTTAAATCGGTCCTAATAGATAATAATATCATTAATCTACAAATCACTTTAAAAAATGTATTCATACAATCTAACGTTATAGCTTTTTTCACAATTAAACTAAAATTAATTCTGTATAACTTAGTTTGTTTAAACATATCGTTAGAAACAATTTTGTTCGTATTTAGCTCTATATATTGAAATTGAAATCGTATCGTATTGACAGGGTTTCCGCTACCGTTCGTTTATTCACCAAAGGAAACATTTTAGGATTGGTGAAATCAGCCAAATAATTAGGGCACGTTTCTTTACGAAAATAGATGTTTCTGTCTTTATTGCACCTTATTGAATGAAATATAATCTGTTTTACATGCATTTATATTCCTTTAGACATTTAATTAGTCTGCAACTATATTAATCGACGTATATATCGTTTTCAATCTGTCTCCGTGAATAATTAAATATTTTATATAATTTCCTATCGTATAGATTTTACTTTGAATTAAAACGTAAAAAAAATATTACTTAAATAAAACTTAGGGGGCGTGGATGGTAACTTGAACTTACCATTATAGTCTTTAACAATCCGAGCCTTAACATATTCATTTTTGCCGTTATGTGGCGCTCTTAAGAGATTCTGATTTTGTTTTATTTTGATGCTGTCATTGGCGTAAATGCATTTAAAAACGTTTTATAAACTGAAAAAGGATTGCTGTATTGTGTCTTTTCTACATTTACAGTGTCATACATCTATTTTATGTGTAATACAGCAAAGGTTATAAATCAAGTGATAAATGATAAAGTAAAAGATAACTTAAGTTAGAATTAGATAGTATCAAATGCAAAAAATTGGCATTTAAATATTAAGTAAAGGTTTTAAAATAAGTGAGCTAGTATAAAGAATTTAACTCATATTCATTTTTGGAAATTTTATCAAACTGAATAGGATATCAATTATCGACAAAGTAAACTAATTTTGTTTCAACGAAATATACTTGTACCATTCCATTTATAAATTATCTTAGTCTATATATTTTCCGTCATTTATCTGTTTCTTTAATTAAGTGGACCTGAAATAAATACTTGTAAAAATTGAAAATATACATTGGGGATTTCTATGTTTAAGTTGTTTTCATTTAACTTTAACAGCAACAATTGCTATTGTATTTAAAGGTTGTAGTTAACGAACCTATGATGCTTTCAAATCAACAACTCACATTTTAATTATCAACGGATATTATCAACAAATTAATGTTAAATTAGTATTCCAAATGTGTTTGTTTGTTTTCGACAATTACGGAATCTTACAATCTTTTGAAGCGAAGAATAATTAAATGAAAAAGCTCAATTTTATTTCCCGAAGTTTCAATTTATTTGGTTCACTAATAATACCATACTCAAATGACAATTTAATATGGAAGGGAATGCTTATTTTGCCACAAAGTGTTTTTCAACTACATCTTTTGAAATTGTTTTGTTTATTTGTTTAGTTATGTACAGATGTTTTATCATCAAAATACTTTCATTACCATCGTTCATGATCGTACATATTTATGAGCATAATGAAATTTTCGAGTAATATAGATATATTTTCGTTTTACACAAATGTATATTACTTTTATTATTGATATTTCTATATACAAAAAGATAGTTCATTTTGGTAATTTGTTATAGTTTGAAATCTCAGAAATGTTAATGAAAAACATAATCATATATTTACTACAAATACAAATGAACTTTTCCTAATAAGTTCACTTCATCGTGTGTTTTTTATAGATTTGATTATATCCTTAATTTATCAATAAGATGAAGTGTTAAACATGGTGAGCATCTTAACACAAATGGATAAGTCTCGAGGTATAAATAAAAAATAGCAACATCTAAGTTTAAAGTATCATTTAGAAGGAACTTTAGACAAATAAGTGTTTACTTAATGTATATACATGAATGGTGGACTTACATATCACAAGCAAATAAAATAGCATTGTCTCATTTCCGTACAGATTAATTTATCGTAAATACGACTATGAACGAAATTCACAAACATAACCGCTTTTAAATTTTATTTGGAATATGTAGTTTCAAATAAAAGTTCAACTCCAATATTCATTATGATCGTAAACATGGAAAATGAGATATGATTCTTTATATGTTTATAATCGATCTTTACTGAACGGCTTAGATACTTGTAAACATTTCTGCAATATGACATTTTATGAGAGTACTTACAACTCCTTTCCCTTTTTCATCATTAACAATAATTTACATTGGTTTGCTCAAAAGTCTGAAACAAAAAGAAATGCTTTGTGCATTAATGCATCTGCGCACAAAACATATTATTTTGTAAATGTCAAAGTTGTGTGATATTTTGTGACAAAGCAGAAACTACGTGTTTGGTATACGTAAGAAAATTTAGAACAACGTTTTGCAATTTTACAATCTGGAGGATTAAATGAATGGAATAATGATCACGAGCGCAAAAGATGTTGTTTATTTTTTGTTTTACGGCACACCAAACCATCCTTGGGCATATGGCGCTGGAAATAGAAATATGATTTTGACTCACTTCGGGTGTTACAATTTTAAAGTAAGTTAAGCAACACGAGGGAGGGGTCAAAACAACCTCAACTGCTAGTCTAAGAGTTCAGAGATGCATAGGTTCCAGTTATTCGAATCTATACAGTTTCCTCTTACAATCAGTAAGGGATAAATGTTGGCTTTTCAGATGCCTCAACTCTTTAAGGTAACATCTCTACAACAAAGGGGACAGGCACAATATATGCAAAACAAATTCATAGGTGAACACTTTAATCAATGATTTATGATTATGCATGTATTATTTACATTTAATGAAAAAAACAGTTAAAAATATATTTCCTTCTTATGTAAATGTTTTTCTGTTTGACTAAATGGAAATGAATGGAATACGGGACGTTTTTCTATTGTTGGTATTAGATTACTAATTACTTCAAATAATTATAATTGCTTGGTATAATACATGTATATCACATCATCAAGTTGATTATAATTCAGGCCTGCTTATATGCCTTAATCATTTTGTTTTTGTTAGGCCATAACCTAAAGTATTAAGATAAATATTGACCATTCTTGAGATTGTTTTTAGTGACACGGTTCCGTGAAAAGCGCTTTCCATTTTTTTACTTTGTTTTCGTATTTTAGTCATAATAAAGGTGACCATTTGTTTGCAATAATAAGCAGTAATATGGCTTTCTCGTTCAGTAGAAATATATGTAGTTATGTTTTCCCTCATCTAGCAGAAAAGATGAAGGATAAGATGTGTTTAATATCAAAGATTACATTTAACACCATGTTTTTCTGTTTTCATATTTTGTGTATTTTCTATTTAAACGATGCTATTCAAGAAAAATGAAACATTCCTCTAAAATAATGTTTTTCCGGCGCTTTTGTTTAATCTCATTATTTTATTTTCAATTAATCTAAAAAAAAACACACATCATTTATGGATTTGTCCTGTTTTGTACTTTTTGTCAGATTTACGTATTTTTATTTGTACTTTATTTGCCTCTATGTTTTCTGATCACACAGACTTGAAAATTGTTTCAGCGCATAATACCACGAATATAGAAATAATTATGAACATTATTACATGGTAATACGTTATTTTGAAAGCTTTTTTAAAAAGCTGAATGCCCAAATTTTCATCCAAGGACATTTGAAGTTTGATAAAATTTTAAAATATTCCCCTTGAATGGGTAATTTGTACAAAAAGGGGTTTTTCCATGCACTTATACGATAGCTTGAAAAACTGAAAGGTTTTACTAATAAAAATTGGGATCTTTTTAAAAAATTTTTTCAATTTTCGTTCATTTAAAGTTACATTTAAATCGGTTTGGGTTTGGGGTTTTTTTTTCTTTTTTAAAATTTTTTTTTTCCCATTTTTGTATTTAAATTTTTTTTAAAAATTCGTTCATCTAGATTTCTTTTTTTGCCCCTCGTCAAAATTTTTGAAATTATATTTGAGCATAATGAAATATTCGGATCAATGTTTTTTAACCAGGTTTTCAACGAAAACCGGGTTATTGTAATGCCGAAGTCGGCGGGCGGGCAGGCGGGCGGGCGTCAACTTTTGGTTTCCGCTCAATAACTTTAGTTTGCTTTGTCCTATTGACACCCAAACTTGGTGTGTAGGTAGCTTATATCAAGAGGCAGCTTGGGATTGCTACCCAGGTGTCTGTGATCAAGGTCAAGGTCACTGTTACTAAAAATAGAAATTCAGTTTTTCGCTCAATAATTGAGTTTGCTTTGGCCTATTCACACCAAACTTGGTGTATGGATAGCTTATATCAAGAGGCAGCTTGGATTGCTACCCAGATGTCTGTGATCTAGGTCAAGGTCACTGTTACTAAAAAATAGAAATTCAGTTTCCGCTCAATAACTTGAGTTTGCTTTGGCGTATTGACTCCAAACTTGGTGTATGGATAGCTTATATCAAGAGGCAGCTTGGGATGCTACCCAGGTGTCTGTGATCAAGGTCAAGGTCACTGTTACTAAAAAATAGAAATTCAGTTTCCGCTCAATAACTTGGAGATAGCTTTGGCCTATTGACACCAAACTTGGTGATGGATAGGTTATATCAAGAGGCAGCTTGGGATTGAGCTACCCAGGTGTCTTTGATCAAGGTCAAGGTCACTGTGAACTAAAAATAGAAATTCAGTTTCTGCTCAATTCAAACTTGAAGTTTGCTTTGGCCTATTGACACCAAACTGTGATGAATGGGTAGCTTATATCAAGAGGCAGCTTGGGATTGCTACGCCAAGTGTCTGTGATCAAGGTTAATGCATTTAGTTTTCAATGTTATAAACTTGAGTTTGCTTTGACCTTTTGACACCGAAAACTTGCTGAGTGGCAGCTTTGGATTGCCACTCAGATATCTGGGAGCAAGGTCAAGGTAATTTGCTTACAATAGAATTTTCAGTATCTACTCAATAACTTCAGTGCATTTTGACCTATTGATTGCTGTCACATCAAAACTAGGTCGTTGAAAACCTGGTTTTCGTCGCATTGCGGCGCTTCTTGTTTTCTTTCAGTGTGTTGTGATAATAGATTAAGAACAAAGGTAAGAGGACGCACGACATTTGCCAACAATATAAATATGTTGCGTGTCCGCTTCAAGTGTAGACACAAGATTGCTTAATTGTCACTTCTGTTGATAAATTCAAACAATTATACAAAGTCAGCTTTTAAAATTTTTAAAGCCAGATCTAAGTCCGCACAACACTTTACTAATCATTTTAAAAAGTAAACAAAATTTTTATATTCTTCAAACTACTAGTTTTCCAGATACTAAAGGTAACATGATGCATTAATACACACGCCCGTTTAACTCACAACGAGTTAAAAATGTCCATCGGTTAAAATGTTGTGAGCAACTTCCGTTCCTCGTTGTGAAGCACCCACTTTACCGAGTGACACGAGTAAACAAGGTGAGTTTTTTCCATAAATTTTTGAAAGATTAACAGACATTCATGTAAAATCGGAAATGCAGTTACAGCGATGTTTTTCCGAGTATGCACTATGTAACAGATTTGGCCTAAGTTGTGGACAATTGTGATGCAAATAACCGTGCGACGGCAGTCCACTCGGGGTAGCTGGAAAACTGAGACCAACTTCCTCTTGGACCTAATTTAACATTGAAAAACGTCGATTCTGGTGACGTTTTGTGGCATTCTAACCTAAAACAGATGCCCACCAAGTCACCTTCAGCGTAAAATTATTTATCTGAAAGTCTTCATAGAAACGAAGATAATACCCTTTTTTTGCTTAATCCCGTTGTGAGCACCAAAACCGTCGTTTGAGCAAAGAAAACGCAGCTGCGTGTAAGGTTGTAATATGTAAATTCAGATGGTGAGATATAATTTTCATTTTCATCTAGCCACAGATGCAATTAAAAACGTTTTTTGCACAGCCGCAATTTCCTTTGCAAAGACTTTTTTGGCATACCCCAAATGGAGGCAGATGATTTGTTTTGAACTGTCCCGTCCCTGTCAGTCCGTCATATGCTGTCCGAAAACTTTAAATACATTGCCATAACTTCCTTATTAGTAAAACGGATTTGATTCATATTTGAACACAACATCCCTTAGCACCTTCCTACGGACCTGTAATTATTTTTACCTTGACGCCCTGAATGGCCTTTACCTTGGAGGTCAAATTGTCCAAAAACCTTTAAGAATGGCCATAATGTCCAGGCATAACGTTTTAGGCACAACGCATCTTTGGACAACAGGCCTTTCAACTATCCCTAATATTCTGTTTTTGACCTCGACTCCTGAATGACCTTCACCTTGAAGGTCCAAATTGTGCAAAAACTTAAAAATTGGTCATAACTTCCTTTAATTAGTATATACGGATCTAACTCTATTTTGAAACAACACCCCTTTAAGCAGAAACCTTCCAACTGATTGTTTTTTTTACCTTGTACCCTGTGATGACCTCTAGAACATCAAAACTTTTAACGTTGTCATAAACTTTCTTTTATAATAATGGAATTTTAATTGAACATATTTTTACACATTTTTTTTATCCCCTTTGGACAAGACCCTTCAAACTGGACCTATATTTATTTACCTTGACCTTGAATTACTTCACATTGAAGATCTAATTGTCAAAAAAACAAATAATCTATCTGGTCCATAAATAAAGGACAAGCACGCACTTCAGGGGCATTGTCAACTTACCGTATAGTTCTTGTTTTACATAACTTGGGTCCAGGTCTCAGCTCAGCTGGGAAGATTGTGAATTTTTTGAAATATCATAAACACCCCCGGATGGTTACTCGTGCCACAATAGAGTATACGAAATAAAATCTTTCCTATTTTTCCTCCACTGATTAGTTTCTTCTTGTTTCTGATACTTGTGAATATGAAGATAATTTTCAAAAAAAAAGAAAACTAAGAACTATTTGCAAAGAAAAAACTATTTTTTTTTTTTTCTTAAAAAACGTTTTTTTTAATTGCTTTTGGTAAGATGAAATTTGTTTCTTCCATTTTTAATTTTACATCTTATTTTTTTAAAACCATGTTTACAAGCCACTGCGCTTGTCTTGCTCACAACAAAGAGGTGTCTTTTTTGGTGCTCACAACGAGGATTAAAGCAAAAAAAAGAGTAATCTTCGTTTCTACGAAGACTTTCAAATAATTATTTACGCTGAAGACTTGTGGGCAGCTTTTTAGGTCAGAATGCATTAAAACGTCACCAGAATGACTTTAAAAATGTTAAATTTGGTCCAAAAAAGAAGTTGCTATTTCAGCTACCCCCAGTGACTGGTCGCACGGGAAATTTCCCTCAAATTTCCACCCAAAAAGGAATATCTCTACATGAGCATACTCGGAAAAAAACATCGCTAGTAACTGCATTCCGATATTTTACATAAATTTCTGAATCTTAAAAATTAGAAAAACTCACCTTGTTTTTTCGTGTCACCGCATAGATTGGGGGCCCCAAAAGGAACGGAAGTTGCTCCGATGGACATTTTTCACTCGTTGTGAGTTAAACGGGCGTGAATACAACTCTACATGCAATACAAAAGCTCTTACACCGATATGTGTTCTACGCAGGAATTTATTTTAGCCAGGTTCAATAATACAAAGTATTGGTAAACTACCCTCATTACATGAAATCAGACAGTTATAGAGCGAAGTATTTGTATGCGGAGACAGGGAAAACATGAGTCCCTTTCATTTTGTCAAAAAAAAAAAAATAACAAAAATTGTAGCAAAGCTCGATATTCATATATGGTTCCTGAAGTGATAAGCTGAACGTATTTAACATTTTTGCAATCTACTTTGTATTTGTATTGATGTCAAAAAATAAAGCAACCTGCGTCGTATTCCCAAAAACATATAAGAATTGGCAGCTTTTGGCAGATGAATAACAACTATGTCAAAGATTCTTCGTGAATAATTTTAACAATATATTCCCGGTGGCCCATTGGTTTGTTTTACTTGCTAAGATATCAATTTCAGTAGTTCAGTATCATATGCCATCATATTCCATTGTGTTAATGTATGACATGTGTGTGTGCGAGTTTGATTACTGAGTAAATAAAGACACATTGACACATTGATTTTTTCTTTTAATGAAGAACTCTATTCATTTGGGCGTATAATCATGTATAGAAATTGTTGTGCAAAATATAATTATATCTGTATAGCACTTCAAATTCAAACGAACCTTTCCTAATTTTTCACTTGTGATTCTGTAAAGAAAATTTTTCTAACTAATTTAAATCAGGGAGAAAATTTAAAGTGCTTATTTTTTTCTCTAATTGATTATATCCTAAATTATAGCAATGAATGAAGTATAACACAATGGCATCTAAACACAAATAAAAAAAACTCGTGATATTCTTTTTCCCAGTTTTTCCCTTTTTAACTGGTTTTGTTAAAAAAAATTTCCGTAAAAGTATAATATTAGGAATTTTTCATTTCAAATAAGTACAGCGTAAATTTTTTTTAATATCAAAAAGCATATAAAATAAAGCCCTAAAATTTTCCAATTTTATTATAAGGAAAATTTTTGGACAAGAACTTCTGTTTTTTTTACATATAAAAACTTAAAATTAAGGGGTCATTAAATACTTCCCTAAATCCATTTTTTTTTTAAAACTTTATATTTTCGTAAAATTCTTTGACGCAAAAATTTTAAAAGGGCAAAAAAAACCAAATTTTAAAAACACAAACAAAAAATACTTAGTAAACAAAAAGAGTCCAGCAAATTTTTTAATTGTAAGAAATTCGAATGACATAGAATTGTAATAATCGTAACTTGACGGTTAAATATTAAGTGTTTTCCCTTTTTGATCGTCCCTTTTTGTAAATAAATCAAAAAATTTTAATTTGATTTGTTTTTTATATAACTAAAAAAGTTAAAAATTATTGTTAAAAGCAAATTTAAATAAAATTTTTAAAACTTTGTCCGTGGGCTAAAATCATGCATTTATGTTGCGTTAACATTTACAGTTTGAAAATCGCATTAAAATTGTTCAAATTTTAGATTTTAAAAGGAAAAACCCCCCGGGAAAATTTACGTTTGTATACGAATTTTAAAAGCAAATGAGGCTATATAATAGCTGTGTAAATTTAAAGTAAAAATGGTAAAAAAGAATTTTAAACATGTGGGCACAGCAATTTGAATATTATTTGCAATTTTTCCGTTTGATTTCACGGGGGCATTTTCATTCGTTTTTCAAAAAAATAATTATCCATAAAAAAAATTTTATGAAAACACTATAATTTTGTGGAAAAATCCCTTTAATCGGGACTGCTATTAAAAAAAGTTTTTGATTTTTAATTTAGTCAATAACCCCAAAACTGCAGTTCTAATGCAAAAGAAATTGACACCCTGCCCCCAAAGAGTTGTAGAATTTTTGGGTTAAAAAACATTTTCGTTGTTGCACCAAAAATAAGAACGGGAGTCGATATGAAACATTTTTAATTAACGAAATGTAGCTATTTATTTTTCATGAAATTTATTTAATGAAGATTTAAAGGAAACGGTCTAGCAGATTTAAAAAAAAAACAAGAACAAAAATCAACAAGTTAAAGGCAACGTTCACATGACGCAGCCCTCCGACACACCCAAGCAGGGCACCCAGAAGGCACCAAACAAAACCTGGAGTGGACATAAGGGCGGCGAATAAAAAATAAACAAATTAGAAAATGAAGATTAGAATGAAGATTAAACAAATGATAACTGATAATTACAATATTCATATACATGTGCGAAAAGGTGATATTAAACTCAATATGTATAATTTTCCAGTAACTGCAACTTTATCAATGGAAAATAAATCAATGGAAATAACTTGCATATTACAGAACGTAAAACTGAAACCTACAAATTTAGTGAAGAAACTGCATTTTGTAAAATCCTAATTAGCTCTAATGTTGATAAATTGTCATAAGTGCTCGCCTACATATTTATTTTAGTTTACAAAATTTAATTTAAATTTGAAAGTAAAATAAAAATAAATTTGAAAATAAATTTTTGTTTTAACTAGATTATACGAAATTTTCAAAAAACCCCTTTTGGTTTTAAAATTTGTATTTTAAATTCCCGAATTCAATATTTGAAGCAAAAAAGAATTTGTATCTAAATAAAGTCATCCACTTTGCCTTTTAATGTAAAATATAAAAGTAATGACTAAAAAACAACAAATAAGGGTAACGGAATCAATATGTTTACAAATACGCAGTTTATGTTTGATGAAACCAATAGACTTCATAGATATTGTATATATTATTTAATATCAACATCAAAAATTAAGCAGATGTATTTTCTTTTGATAAATAAATCACTTAAATTTTAAAGGCTTGCATATGTGTATAATTATGTCTCGGAGTTCTTTTACGTGAAATGGTAAAACATTCTTTCCGATAAAACTGATTTATTTTGTAAGGTTACCTACCATTCACGAGATTTGTTCGTGAAATTATTAAAAAAAGCCTTACAATATGATGTGGTAACATCAATTATTAAAATCCCAACCTCACTTCCTATGTATGAACTGTTTGTATATCAATTATATGTAAATGTATACTGCCAAGTGTTTATATCAAGCCGGTGTCATTACTTCTCAGTCAAACATGCCATGCCGCTCTATCGACTGTGTTTGTATTACATCATCAATTACATAACATCAATTACATCATCGACATAGCAGATAAAGTTTCAAAGCATCCCGTGTTTAAAATATGTCTGCAGTCCCAATTATAAAGTCTGACATCGAAACCGTCTCGCACCCAATCAAGACCCAATCACAAGAAACCCTGTTCGTCAGCCTGAGCCTTCACAAAGTCTAGCGTAGAAATTACACTCAGTCATAGCTCGCGATATAGCTATCACACATCATAGCACCTCTGCACACGTCTCTGCGTGACTTAGTATCGTCTCACCTAAAGATCCACACTCACCTGCAGCTGAGCAGTATCTATGCACTTACTCATCCTAATCTCATGCCTATCCTCTCCCTTTCATAATAGCGACTACTCGACGTCAACCGCACTAACTATACTATACTTATGATCTGAGAGAGATCTGAATGCTATTATCAATCATTCTGAGCTGATCCACCCACCGCCTCAATCGTTTATCTACAATACAAGACCACCGTATGCGACAACACTGACCCACCCATAGTGCTTCCTTGCCACCTCAACATAGTCCTACATCAATTATGCCTGGATAACAAACAATGTCAATGTATTTTTTGATATTTTATATAGAAATGCACATTTAAGATTAAATTGCCAAAGGGAATAGTACATAGTTGCCCTTCTACAATAGAAGTACATTATTTCGAAGAAATGTCTAGAAACTGTTTGTCCAGACATTAAACACAAGTGCAGATGTGAATTCTGGAGACACGTATCTCAAAGTTCTATATCTCAGTAATGCAATGAATGTTCTTGCAGATTATCATGCAAATTTTTACGGAAAATGCAACACTTACGTAACAATTAATTTACAGATTAGTTATGCAAATGACGTAAATGCCTTTCTTTCCCAGGCAATTCAATACAAAAAGTAATATAATGTTAACTATAAAACTGCATATCGAAATTGTATCCTACATTCATTTAGCTGTCATGTCAAGATATATTTCAAAGAAAATCGATTCAAATACGGACAATTAACGTACACAAATATAAAATAAATGCAATATATTAACATATATCTTAACCATTAATCCATCCTTTAGCCCAGTATATATTTAAAGTATAGAAAATTATAATGAATATTTTATATTTTATGATACCTTCTAACAACCAAAATATCTTATTTCCAAATATATATGTAGTGTCCATATTTAAAGAAGAAGAAAAAATATATGGTTTAGAAAAGAAGATTTTATAACAATAGAAAGATAAAAGCTCACTCTGACCTTGACACACGCCATTTATATAAACTGACAGCCATACTCACTCACGTATTCCAAACATAGAGTGTTATCTTCCCTAACAAACTATGGCACAACTTAGGCATCACTGTGTCCGTGCTCACGGCAAACACACTGAGCTCGCACCCAAAGCATGCCACCCACGTGCCCCCCGATAATGTGCACTTATGAACTATCCATCAACACAACGTGGTTCGGCGCCGAAACTACGCTGATTACTTACCTATAGATTCTCAGAAGTTACTGAACCAAAAATGGATCAGAGTAGCAACTAACTAGAGCTGGAGAGAGGCGTCGCCTGTGAGATTTAGTCCTGTACAGTGAGCTCGCAAGCTATCGAGCCCTCGACGGTGATAACACCAACTAGAACTACCTGGTGTGTGTAGTGATAACAGTGCCTTGGATAGTGCTCTCTGAGAGCCATTGTAATATCTATAATCCACCTCTCTATCTACCAACCACGCTGTGGTATGTTACAATCTAATTCACAACAGCCACTAATATTATCGCCATTAGAGTTCCGATACAAAATTTAGAACGCAACCACACACCACATATGACCGATCCACGCGCAACCATTGTCGATATGCCAAAGCAACTCGTCGCTTCGACTGCGAAAAGCACAAATTGTCAAGACAATACCACGCACCAGATTTATTAACTTCGAAATAATCTCAAATCTCAATCCGCTAATCACTTCAACAATTTATTATTGTGCGTTATTCATTTATTCCATATTATTCTACTTATTCTATTAATCTTATTCTGTCTTATATTAATTTATTTATTATTACAATCATAACTACTACTACCAAATAACATACAGCGAGATTATATCCCAGCTCCGATAGGCTAAATCTGTAACGTATATTGTATTCGTGCTCTACTAATGTGAATACGTGCTAATGCTCAGAGTATGTATCATGAATGAAGCGATACCTCCAAACAAGTTCGTTATATTTCTCTATCAAAAGTTTCATAAAATCCTAAATTAAATAATCAATTAATTAATAATTAAAATGCCACTAATTATTTCCGACGTCTCCTTAGAAGTGACGACATGTCTTTGACTAGCTTAAGGCATACTGCTACCCATGATCCTCCTATAAATGTCCTTCGCCACTTTTACAGCTTTGGATACTTTAGCGATGATATAGCCTACATAGTGATTCGCCCTGCTTCTCTATTAGATAAAATGTTGTGAGACCGTAGGCAGGCGCAATTGTACCTGCTGGGCATATAATGATGTGTGTATCTGCCCGCGCAGGACTGGTACCTTATATGTCTTGTGAAACCACTCTGCGAGCATAAATCACAACAAAATACTGTCCAACTGATGTGGAGCATCAACATGTACGTAGACCACCATCACTTGCAGCGGCATATAGATATATGATATCAAGCACTAACTTCGGATGAATCTTGATCGCTTGCGAGGCTCACTGATCATATGAAAATATGCAAACCAGTAAGCTAACCCAGCATATATAAATTATCTAATAAATAAACACCGAAATGTGATAAATGATTGTTAATATTAAATATATCGGCAAACTACCTACATAGTTGTTTTCTATGATGTTTCTCTAGCTATCTTCACAAGCTCCCGAGGCAATGATGTAGACACTAGACAAAACATATCCATACGATTCTGTGAACTAGATCTGTGCAAAGCTTAAACGACCAACTATATTCATAATTATCTACGACTTTTTCTGCTTTATGTATTTAACACATTCACGGAATATGACTTTTTTAACTAAAGGCACATTGCGCCTCCGAACGAACACGTATTTGCTAAATTAGAAAGGGCAAATTTTTAGGTTTATAACTTTAACTAATGGTTAAAGAGCATGTGTGACACATATCACTTGCAGAAATTAGCGCTGTCTGTGAACGTATTTGTCTACCCTAACACATTATACTTATTCACTATTATAACTGTTAATTTGCCAAAAAGCAAAAGAAGGAAAAGAGGGCTCAAATAATTTGCCAATTGAATACTGTTTGGGAAGATTTATAGCAGGGCACTAAAAGTAACAAAATTCGGGAAGTAGAAATAAAACATTCCATGGGCATAATGGGCTTTTTTATTTCGTACATTATAAACTGAGACACAATTCCGACAGCTTCTCTCCAAACGCTGAAAAATTAAGCTCGGGAAAATATGCTTGATATAAAATTCGAGACCTATGTGCGATTAGCAGATATTCTATATGAGTTTTATATTTGTCTCTTATAGTAATTGTAGTGTTGCCTAGTTATACGGTACGGCTTATAAAAAAGATCCTAATGAAGTATAAATGTATCAAAACATATAATTAGGAATGTGATTAGCCCCATAAAAATGTTTCAGATGTCGATCTTTACTTATCAAGTTGACTTTGCCTAATTGGCTCGATTCCCTAAACACCTTTTTTCTTATTCTTTATCAAGAAATACAGTTTCTACTATCCATTAATACATCATTAATTTGTAGTTTCTTAAGATTTAATCAAATCTTCTGTGTCGGTTCGTTCAAGCCTATAATAAAACACATTTTATAAGTTGCCATTTGGTACGTTTTTTTAACTTTACATGAATAAGTCAAATGAACTCAATACTCGTGAATACATGTTTTAGTTACAAGAAATTTACAACAACCGGGTGTAATCAGTTGAAGGAAAACATGTATATAATGATAATTACAGTTTATAACAGAAAATCGTTTCTTGTACAACTAGACAACAGAATTAGGAGGCTGTATTTAAAGCATGAGTCTACAAAGCGAGAGATTTAATCAGTCCGAGCTAGTTAGGTGCTATTTGACAATTATGTTTTGATTATGAAACTACCGGGCCGTCAGCGGAGAAAGGTGCCTTTATATTGCGCCCTGAGAAATGCATTTTATATAAAACATGCAGCAGCGCCGCGCGGACACGTGAATCCTTTTGTTACTGAATGTTATCTGCTGTAAATGTAAACCTGCGGGTGCAAATTTTATGCAAGAATATTTATTTAATATATAACTGTCTGGTAGCGCTAGCAGTCAATCATTAAAATCCTTAAAGTCGTTTATATTTACAAAACTCTTTTACACTATACCTATGCAATGAAAGAGGCAACACGTTAAACTCTTAAATCAAAGATAGTCCCCCATTGTTTCCTTCAGGTCGTAATAAGGGTAACAGAAATGTGCTCTCTGACTTATTTATAATGTTGAAAAACACAATGAATTAAGTACTGTTTGATAAGAACATGATTAAGTAACATGAACCGTTTTAATTTATCATTCTGGCTTTCAACAAGAGCATTGTGTGACATATTTTACTTAAGTTTCAAGATAAGATTACTAAGAAATTCGAATGTAAAGGATAGCGCCTTAATTAACCATAAGCTACCCGTAAGAAGTAGACATTTTTACATTAACAATTTTGTTACATAACTTGAGGTCATTGGCAAGTGATGATAGCACCCTTTGAGTAAAATTAATTATTCAAAAACATGTCTAGAAACTTCCCTAGATATTTAATACATTGTATAAGCTTACCGGGAGTTCTTAAACACGTATTCAGATCGGCATATTCAGTTATTACAATAATATATTGTAATTTCTATAGCATGTTTGCATTAATTGCAAATATGAAAACAAATTAAATGCAAACTGATGTTCCAAATGATTTAGATAACCAATTCATCTCAAAAGGGAATATCATACTTGCTTTGAATCTGCAAATCGAAATTGTATCATGTATTCATTGGGTTATCAGGCCGAGAGATATTCCAAAGACAAGCTGGAAAGTGTTCACTACAAATTGTTGGAGGAATTAAAATTTGTGTGTATAAACATACTTGGCAATTAGTACATCAGACGATGAATTAAATATTTTACACTTTATAGCAGTTTATACATATTTAACATTCAAAGACAGTTTTCTATGGCATGTCTCTTCACTGTGTTAGATTGTCAGATATTATATTCTATTGGCATTATATGTAATATCTAAGAACATATTGCAGGTAAATGGCTTCAGAAATTGCAAAAGTCTATTCCAATAATTGTCAGATATGATACCAAGATGCATATAAAGAAGTCGATTTGAAACATATCAGTGATGCGAATGACAGTATAGAGCAATACAACTAGAATATGAAATATCAAGTTTACTAAGGATCTACATATGAACATTTTGTCACCTGTGCATGTCATACAAAAAATATTTCTAAGCAAAAGAAGATTTAAAGACATTTGTGTTTTTTGTGTTTTTGTTTTGTTTTGTTTTTTGGTTGTTTTTTTTTTGTAGAAATCTAAAGGTCCGACCATTGATTATGTTTTGCTAAATATAATCATCTTATTATGTAAGATATTATGTAAAAAGAATACTGGGGAAGGTTCATGATAAAACATTTTCTACAATGTTTGTTTTATATCTGACATGGAACATCAAATCTTATTGAGCTAATGCATCATAACATTACACATGTATCTTTTTTGTAATTAAAATTGAGTGAAAGCTGACTAAATAATGATTCAACATCATCATAAGTCGTGTAGCAATATTAAGTTAAATACAATAAACAACTACTTGCTTGTCGGGTTACAGTCTTTCACTTTTACATTTCAACTTAAATTCGTTAAAGCTAAAATCCGCAGCAAAATATCTTCCAATGTGATTGTATTCAAAGTATTGCATTTAATTGATTCATGCAACCCAAACATTGCGATATATTATAAAGTTATATGCACATTTGTCAAGGGACAATATTTAGTTATTGCTGAATGTTTTAAACCGCTTTCTCCTCAGTACAATGGACTTCATGCGCTTTCATTTGAGTGAGCTATACAGCTAGCATAGGAACCTTAAGTTAGTTGTCCTACTAAGGTGCTAGTCCGTGCCTAAAATGATACGTGGGGAGGCACCGGAGGTCTGCCTCGACAGTAGAGCTGAAAAGTTAGCATTTGACCTTTACAATGTCGGTGTGACTTTCAAAAATGAATAAATGCAAGATATTTGGAAAACATGCGTACTTCACATACAGTCTAAATGATATGTTATCTAGTTTATACATCTCTATATTGATAAAACAAAACCATCATGTTTGATTTAATCATTCTATTAGAATATCACTAGGGAAAGAAGCAAAATGAATTGATATCCTACGCCGACGAATTAAATACTAAACCCACAAGAGAATATCGCAATACACCGCCGTAACATCTTGAAACAAACGTATCTATTCTAGGTGTAAATATATTGTCTGTAGACGATAATGTTCAATAATCTTGCATAAAAACTACACACAGATGAATATTAGGGTGTAACGAATGATGGAATGCGGGCACGAGGTGTTACACGTTACAATATTGTCTTTAAACTCTTGAATAAGGAAAAATAAAATAAAATAATTTAGATAAACTAAAAAAGAAAAAAATATATATGTAGCATATATATTGGAGCTATACAACATGAAATATGATCAAAAATGTGTATGCAAAAAAGTTCAGGCAAAATATTTCAGTATGTATTAGTAAACATGTCTCTTTAATTCCTTAGCTTTAAACATACTTCTGTACTTGATTTCATCTCGCTTTTGCTGACGCACAAACGTATGGTGAATAAGTTAACATATTGAATATTTACAAGCAATTGGTAAAATATTGCTGAAGAATTTCCTATGTCATTTCAAAGTAAACTTTTCATTCGCCCTGACAAGTTTTTTTCTCAATGAATTGCTGTCGTTGACAATTATTGCAGAATTCTGGGCATCTATCAAATTCTCAAGATGTTTGATTTTTGTAAGCATTGAATGTGACAATTTAACATCCGCTTGACTGGCATTTTCATCAACAACTTATCCAATTTAGGCCTTCATCGTATTATGATCTATGCATTCTCAAGAATAGATATATATTTAATCGCAACACTACATCCAAATTCTTTATCAATTGCCATACAGTAAAATAAGTAAAAGTATGAAAAAATAGAGAAGAATAATTTATTTATATTGAACGACACAAAGTAGTTATATTATTTGACATTCCGGCAGACATTCCGGCAGAGAGAATGATTATCCTTTTAGATATTCACCATTAACGATATTATTATGGTATTTAGCACAAAACATTGTAACAAAACTCAAAATAAAACAACTTGATTTGTAATGCCATAAGAACAAACTACATGGTTGTACGTAATAATTTTACCTCTGAGTAGCATAGTCATATATTTTAAGTTACAAGGACATAGTAATGAGGTCACATGATTGATTACTTTAAAGCCTCATTAGCTTATTGTAGTTAACCTCAAGTGCCCCTACGTGCATTATTTCAGCCACGAGGCGGCAACTGAGTAGAACCACCGATGTTTCGTAAGCTAGCTGGCTAGTTTCTCCATTTATTTTATAAAGCATCTGTTAATATAGTTGTGTATTGTTTTATACGTAATATGGCATTAAGTGCTGTAAGGAATAATCTAAGTTAATTCTGTAGTAGCATGTAATTATGTCAGTTTCAGTTATTATTTCGTTGTCTAATTAAAAAGTAAAGCTGGCGCTCTAGATAAAAAAAGAAGT
Organism: Ruditapes philippinarum; assembly: GCF_026571515.1. Classification (NCBI taxonomy): domain Eukaryota; kingdom Metazoa; phylum Mollusca; class Bivalvia; order Venerida; family Veneridae; genus Ruditapes; species Ruditapes philippinarum. The sequence continues at coordinate 80,482 of NW_026859338.1, forward strand.
ATAAATATTCCCATAGGTATAACAATATATAATTTAATTTGCTATTACTGTTAATTTAATGTACAGATGGGGATGGGGATAATTGTAAATTACATTAACTCCGCTTAATTGGCCTAATTCTCTAAAAGTGTTCTTATCTTTTGTCAAGAGCGAAGTGTTCGTACCTTTCTTAAGAAAGTATTAATGTGTATGATTTACAAAACGCGTGTGTAAAAATGAAAATCATATTACTGTTTTTATAGCTTTATTATTTTCGTACAGGGAATGGTCAATGCGTTAAATGAGATAAAGATGGAACTTATGAAATTATTTATTTATATTTACTTAAAGTTCAAATGATACTTAAACAAATTTACAACATGCACAAACTAATCGAAAGGAAATTTAAATGCCTGATTTGTTGTGTTTCTGCTGTTTCTTATTAAACAGAGCAAGAATGCCTTTTGAGGCAAAACTGTTATGTTTGTTATGACAGCATTAATACACATTAATAATCTTAGGAAAACACTTGCTTCTCTTATAATGTTGACTTGGTAGCTCTGTTGCGGAGGTTTCTAGCTGAAACTTCAGCACATTCTTTAAAAGCTAAATCAGTGCTGCATATACGGCATATCCCTGTTACCTGGCTAAAAGGAATGTGGTCTTTTTATGAAAAGGGTGATAGGACGTATGATGTCAATATATGCTGGCATCAGTAGGTTTAATGTTCTGTTTTTTTAAGGTATATTGTAAAGAAATCAAATATCGTCTGTTTACATGCATTACATTCTTATTAACATTTTTTATAAAGTAAGTTAAATTTCCATATGTACCTATTAAACTTATAAAAACAATTCTATAATACTTATGTGACTTGGACTGTAGCTTGCTATATACATTACTGACCATGAGCAGGCACAATCCGAATTTTAACTTGCTCCGCAGCGACAATTGATTTTTTATACGGAGGAAAAAGTAAACCACATGATAAAGCTTTTAAATCAAGCACTCAAGTTTCATTATAAAAAAATCAAGCCCAATTAAAATCAAGTTCAAGATTAGTTTGTTTTAGACAAGTAAGGAATCTGAATTTTTTCATTCAAATTAAAAACATTAAGAAAAGCTTAATTTAGTTCCTGAAGTGTTTATTATATTTCGTTTATTAATAATACCATGCTCAAAGTGTTGGATTGACATCCAAGGACGTTAGAAGTTGGATGATTTGCTATCCACTTGAATGACAATTTTTTCACAAAAGGGTTTTGCTATACTTATATGATAGCTTACAAAATATGATATGCTTCACCAATAACTTTGCATCTTTTAAAATTGTTCAGGACATTCATTACATGCATTCTGTCGTGTTTTTGTGTATTTTATTGCATTATATTATTATTATTTGAGTTACGTCTAGTTACACTCATCGTCATGAAATGTACGAGTAATAAAGATATATTCTTCAGCTGAAAATAGAGGCTCCTATCTAAAAAGAATAATGTGTTCAGGGTGCATCATACGAATGGGATTGAAGAGCACAATAACAGCTACAAACAATTCTTTCTTTCTGTGTTGTGATTAATCTAGATGTTTGATGACAATTCAAAAGCTCTAACACCGATGCGTTATCCAATGTAAAACAGTGACCATTTAGATACAGGCAACTTGTTTTTTTTCCGGAATTATTTAAGTCTGGTTCAATTATATTAAGTACATGTATCGGTAAACTTACCTCTTTACATGAAATCAGACAGTTGTACTATGTAGAGTCAAATATTTGTATGCGTAGACAAGAAAACATATTCTTTACACTTGACAAAAATCTAAAGAAATCAATATATTGAAAATGGTTCCTGAAGTGATAATCTGACGTATGTATTTTTATCTACTTTTATTTCTATGGAGGAAGAAAAAAACGCAGTAAATCATGCGTCTTATTCAAAGTCATATAAGACTGGCGAATAACAACCGTTTCAAATCTTTTCGTGGTAAATGAAAGTTAATATTCCCCGGTGTTATTGATTGTTTACTGGCTAAGATATCATGTTAATAGTTCAGTATCATGGTCCATAATATTCACGCTGTGGCAATGTCTTGTATGACATGTGTGTGCGACTTGGATTTACTGAAAAGACTGACATGCTTCATTTAATGAAGAAACACAATTTATTTCGGCGTTTAATTATGTACTGATATTGCGAATTAGATTTAATTGTGCAACATATAATTATATCTGTATGGTATTTAAAATTCAGCGAAATTTTCCTTATTAGCGCACTTGTGAGTTCGTACAAGATGAACTATTTTCTTAGCTAATTTAAACTAGGGAGATAATAAAGTACATCATTTATTTCTCCATATTTGATTATATCCTAAATTAAAGCAATGAGATGACGTGTCAACAGAGTGGGAATCGACACAAAAAATAAATTTCTCTGTTTCCAGATTTACTTTTTAAACTGGTTCCTGTTAAAACAAAAATATGAAACACCACACAATTAATGCCGCAGTTTATAACATCTTATATATTCTAGGTACTATGTACACATACTTATTTATCAAATTATTTTCCAACTATATTTGGTGCAAACTGTGATAAAAGATATCATTAGCAAGGCAAATAACATCAAAACGTTTCCGTACAAGCCAAGCTATGATTATGAAAGGAATTCACTAACAAACTGAGTTATATTGTCCAATTCTAACTATCAGATTAGCAGATACAATAAAGAGTTCACCACAACATATTTTGTTTGCAAAAGAGCACATGTTAATGTATGTGGTTTAATGCTTCCGAGGGATCATTTTGTTTCCAGAATTTTAATCAATTCTTATTAAAATAAAATGTCAGAATAGGGATCTAATTGACTAATTAGACACATAGTTTTTCGCCAACGAATTTAATTGTGTTCAATTACAACTTTAATTAAATTGACAGCAATATGTCATCGAATCAATGAGGTTCTTGTGTGTTTATATTGACATCGCAATAAGACGTCCATCATCGAAATAGTTGACAAAAATCCAAGCATTCATGTTTAAAATTATTTGATTGTTAACTCTTTATGCAATTTGATGATGGCCGCAGCCCAATTGTAGTAAAGTTTTGACAAGGCAAACCTTGTACTAGAAATAAATCCAAGACATAAAATATATTAGGCTCTATCAACCTATTACATTCGTTTTAATACATCACTTTGACTAGGGACATCCTTTACATAACAGTGTAATGTATTTTGTTTGATATTTTATAAAGGAACCGATGGACATTCAGTGATAAGTTGCTAACAGTAATAGTAGCACTCCTCAATAGAGTTAATTGTTTGAAGACATGTCTAGAAATTGTTTCGGACATTAAGAACATTTTATTACCTTGATGTTAAATTCGTAGACACGTATCTCATGTCTATATCTTCAGTAATGCCAATAATGTTTTGCAATTATCATCAGATATTTTACGAAAATGCAAATTTAGTAACCAATTAAATACAGATTTGTTATTCAAATGACGTAAATGCATATCTTTCCCAGGCAATACAATTCAAAAGGGAATATCATGTTAACTATAAATCTGATGTTCAATATTTTATCATGCATGGATTTAGCTGACTGGCATGTCATTACACAAGAGATATTCCAAAGGAAATCGCTTTAAATACGGCCAATAATCGTACTCAAATGAAATATTAAATGAAATAAGTGCAATACATTAACATTTAACTAAACTATTTATCCGCTTTTAGTCTATAATTGTATAATTTATTCAGTACATTACAGTCATTTCTTGTCATGATTCGCATAATTTACGCAAGATTGTCTTTATATTTCTTAACGAATCATTACGCGCATGTTCTACGATAAAGCCTAGCTGGTGTTATTTTTTCTCTCTTTTTATTTCATAATAAATGTTTATTTAAATATATTGTAGAATGCCTAATGCCAACTGAACAGTAAAAATGTTATATTTCTATGCAGACACATATTTTATAAAAAGACGTGTATCATTTTACTTATTCATCATAAACAATAATTGAAAGTCATCTATTTCCAATCTTTTGCACATTTATTGAAACATACATCTACTAAATAAAATTAAAGGATGTTATTTGCCTTGGTACATCTGCGTCCTAAGCAAACAAACTTCAAGGTTAGTGGAGTTTTATTTCTAAGAATAGAACTTTGCGCACATATTTCTAGATATTGTATTATTTAACAAAATGTTGATAAGAAAGTTCGGCAAGTATGCATTATTTAAACATTTCTGAAAGGCACATTATTCCTCAGATAGGAACTCTTGTTTATTAATTGAAAAGGGCAAAAATGAATTTCACATTTTTAAATAATTATTAAGTAGCGTGTTAGACGCATATCACTTGCAGAAATTTGCGCTGAATTTTGTCATAAAAGTAGCAAAAATGTAAACAATTAAGTTTTTATTTTACCTTGCACAAGATAGTAAAACATTAAAACTGATAGTACAACAAAAAAAGCGACAGAACCAAAAGAGGGTTCATATAAATGAAAAACAATTTGGAAACTGTTTAACAGGACACCAAAAATAAAAACTTTCGGGAAATAAAAACAAAGGCATTTCGGGGTCGGGGGCATATACTGGTACATATATTGTTATTTAGTGTGACACCTATATGCAATTTGCAGTATTCTAAGAAATATTTGATGTGAGTGAAATATATGTTCCTTACAGTAATTGTTGTGTTGCCTAATTATGAAATATAAATTCCTATATATTAGATCCTAATGCAGAAAGACTAAAGTCCTAGTACCTAATGAAGTATAAATGTATCAATAAATATAATTAGGAATGTCATTAGTCTTACAATAATGTTTCAGATGTCGATGTTTGCTTATCAGGTTGACTCTGCCTAATTGGCTTGATTCCCTAAACACATTTTTATTCCTTATCAAGGAGAATTTCTGTCTCTTTTATCAATTTATACATCAATAATTTGACTAATTAAAACGAAAATCGTTTAGTAATTGTAGTTCCTTTAAATAAAATGTTCTGAAAGAGATCGGTCGAAGATTAAAACAAATCTTTTGTGTCGGATCTTTCAAACCGATAATAAAACATTTTATATATTGCCGATAAGTGTGTTTTCTGATGGCTTTAAATAAAAATGTCAAATAAAATCAATAATCGTGAATATATGTTTTAGTTACAAAACATTTACAACAACCTGGTGTAGTCAATGGAAGGAAAACATGCATATAATGGAATTTAAGTTTATAACATAAAATATTGTTTTGTCCAACATGTATAGACATTTGCAGAATTATGTGGACGAATATAAGGCCTGAGCCTTAACGCGAGGAATTAAATCAATCCGAGTTAGTGTGGTGGCATATGACAATTATGTTTTGATTGTGAAACTACCGGGGCCGTCAGCGCAGTAAGGTGCTTTTACATTGCGCCCTGAGTCATACATATGATATAAACGTGCAGAAACGGCGTGGGGGCAGATTTCATACAAGAATATTGAATAAACTCTTATAGTCGGATATCATACAAGCATTAAAATCCTTAAGGTCGTACTAAATACATGTATATGTTTATATTTTTACACTTTACCTAGCAATCTGTTTATGCAATGAAAGAGACCACACATTAAGGTCTTAAAAAGAAGGTTATAAATCATAATACTCATAATTGTTTCCTTAAGATTGAAATAAGGGTTACAAAAATGTATATTTTATTGAAATATGTCTTATGTCTTATTAAAAACGTTGTAAAACACAAGTTCTGTCAGAAAAGTACATGAATCTTTTATATTTATCTTTTTGGCTCAACTATTTTCTATTTCTTCCGTCAAAACGAGCATATTGGACATATTATACACAAGTTTCAAGATAAGATGATCTGTACTTATAATTGTAATCAAAATTTTAGAATTTAATGCATGTCAAATGTAAAGGATACCGCCTAAATCAACTGTAAACTAGATCGTATGACGTAGTCAATTTTACATTAACAATTTTCTTACATAATTGGAAGTCACTGGCAAGTGATGATAGCACCTTGGAGTAGAAATCATTTGCAAAAACATGGCTAGAAACTACTTCAGATATTCAAGACATTGTATTATCTTAATGGGAGTTTTTAAACACATATTTAGATCTGCATATTCCGTTTTTACGGTATCTTTTGTAATTTCTATAGGATATTTTGCATTAAATACAAATATAAAAACATATTAAATGCAAATTAGTGATTCAAATGACATAGATGAATAATAGTTTAATTCAAAAGGGAATATAAAACTTAAATCTGAATCTTGAGTCTGCAAATCGAAATTATATCATGCATGAATTAGACCAAGAGATATTCAAGAAACAGGTTGGAAAGTGTTCATTGCAAATTGATGGAGGAAATAAATAATGTCATTACCAAAATATTTCGAATGCCAAAAGGCGCTTTGGATTCTTTCTTGTGAGGAAGCTATCAAGCTAACTTACGGAACATCGGCGGTTCTTACTCAGGTTCCCGCTCGTGCCTTAAATGGTGTTCTGAGAGACACTCCATCCGTTAAACTGAAAAGTCGTCATTTGACTTTAAAAGTGAAAACAAACTCAATATAAATGATGTTGATGTTTTATCAAATTTACCAAACAATTGCAAAATAAAACAAGGTTAAAATGATACACTTATTGTTTGTTTACCAAATTTATGATATTGTGTTACTGTGAAAACAATTTTGGAACAACCTGACAAAATTTAAGATACTTGGGAGTTAAATATTCGTAGAAAACGCACAAATTGTTTATAGAAAATACAATGTAACGTATGGTTTATATTTGTGTGAATAATCATTAAAATCAAATTTATTTATAGTCATCTAAAATGATACAATTCACATGGTCACTTAATCAACAAATAAGTAAAAATCTAACATCGTTATTTTAATCATGAAACAATATTAAGATGAATTAAATATATAACTAAGGGACTGTCTGAATGCCGCAGTGGGTATCTTACAGTAGTTCACTTCTTCCTTTAAACACGGATTCCTTAAAGCTACATATCCACAATACAACGAGATTGCAATCAAATTATTACATTTATTTGCTTATTCAGACATTTAAATAGATTATTTATATACACATTTGTCTGTTGGCTATTATATTCTTTTATTGGGGCGTCCGTGGCCAAATGTTTAAGGCAGTTGACTGCAAACCGCTTACCTCTCCCTGCCAGGGACTTTATGTTTTTCTTTTTCATTTAAAGGAGCAACACAGCTAGCATACGGAATCTCGGTTGTCTTGATAAGGTGATCGTTCGTGTCTAAAATGATACGTGGGGAGGCACTAGAGGTCCTCCTCTGGCAGAGGTTCTGAACATACTTTACGGGTCGGTATGAGATCAAAAAAGAAATAACTGAAATTATATTTAACAAAACATTGCGTACTTCACATACAATACATAAAATAAAGTCAAAAGGGATTTTAGTATCTAGTTCGTATATCAAGATATTGAATAGATAAATCCGACATGTTTTATTTAATCATTGTATTAGAATATCATTAGGGAAACCAAGTAAAATGAATTGATACCCACACAGATGACTAGAATATTAAGCCCACCAAAGAATGATATCTCAATACACCACCACAATATCTGAAAACATATCTGTTCTACATCTGCATAAATTGTCTGTAGACAAATAATATTTCATATTCTTGCATAGAAACACTGAACAATCAGATGAACATAAGGTAGAATAAAACATGAAGTTACGAATGAGACAAGATGTGTTGTTTCACGATGCTCTTGTATTGTTTTTAACACTTAAACAGGTTAATTGACAGAAGGAAAAAAATCAAAACAATCTACTTAAACTAAAAACGAAAAATTTACTGTTACAGCATATATCTTGCGGCCATAAACGTGCAATATGATCCAAAACGTATTTGCAAATGTAGTTCAGCCAGACAATTTCAGTGGGAACAGTAAATAAAAAACATGTATTTTCAATTTCTTAACATCATGCATACTTTTGCACCTTGCGACGCTTTTTCTATCGCACAAATGTTAAGTTAATAAATTAACACATTAAGTATTTATATGCAATTTGTACAAGATTGCTGTAGGATTTTAAATGTCATTTTAAAATGACTTTTTGTTACGCGCTGACAAATTAATTTCTCAATTAATCGCTGTCATTAAACTTATTGCAAAATTCTTGATACTTGATTGTCAAATTGATTTTTTTTTTTTTGTTTTTTTTTTTTATTGTTTTAAGCATTGAATGTGGCAACATGCCCCAACTTGACTGGGCATTTACATCAACAAGTTATCCAATTTAGGCTTACATCTTTTTATTTCTATGCATTTTTTAAGAAACAGAAATATATTTCTTCAGTCGCAACACTTTATTCAACTCCTTTAAGTGTTTATGTCTTAAAAATTGCCATAAAACAATTTGCAAATAGCAAAATAAGAGAAAGTAAAAAAAAAAAAACAATAATGTATTTATATTGATCGACACCAATGAAATATAAATGTAAAGAAATTTAAAATGACTTCCACATCAGTTCGATGTAATGTTTTTATTTATTGATTTGCATCCTTGCAGACATACCTTTTACGGGAGAACTTTTATCCTTCTAGATATTCATCATAAACAAGATCGTTATGATATTTATTTTCAATATTTAGCACATTTATTTGAAACAAATCTCACAATATAACGATATTATGTTTTATATCTGAATGCACTTGCCCTCATAACAAACTTCTGTGTTGTTAGTTATAACTTTGCCTCTGAGATATTTCGTCGTACATTTTAAGTCACAACGACATAGTAAAAGCGTCAAATGATTTATCACTTTCATGCCTCACTAGCTAATAAAATAAGACCTTTATTGCCCTCTACGTGGATATTTTCATGGACACGGCGGCAACTGAGTAGAACCACAGATGTTTCGTAAGCTAGCTAGATAGTTTCGTAATTTTTGTATAAAGCGTGTATATGTTTTATAAAGCGTGTGATAATATTGTGGTAAATTGATTTATATTTAATGTGACGTTTTATGCTTTAAGCAATAATCTAAGTTAAGTAAATCTTCATGTAGAATAAAATTATTTATGTTACAGTTATCATTGTGTTATCTAATTAAATAACAAATGTAGCGCTCTAGACCTAAAAGAGGTATAAACATTTCCAAAGGTATAACAATAGATATTTAACGATGTTATTACTCTTAATTTAATAGTGCAGATGGAGATGGAAATTATTGCTAATTAAGTAAACATTGCTTAATTGGCAAAATTCTCTAATGTGTGTTCTTATTTATTGTCTTGAAGGTTGTTTCCAAACGAATGTATAAAATGACAATCGTATTGTATTTTTATTTAGCATTTAACTTATATTTTTCTACAGGAAACGGGTAATGTTGTATATAAAGACGGAACTTAAACTTATTATATTTTATAAAAGTTCAAATACAACTAAATAAGTGATTTAAACAATTTTAAAAACATGCTGAAATTAATCGAAAGAAACATTCTAACTTTACTCACTTAACATTTAAACATTAATACTATTAAGGAAGTTAATTTGTCATTTTGAAAATGACAGCAGACAGCATGTAGCTCTTATAATAACTGAAATCATTGGTTTTGTGTCTGGTTAACTTTGCGTTCTTGTAAATTTAATTAAACTGTCAAGATTGAATAGCACTCAAACCCTTTAGAGGCAAAGATGTGCTGGTTATTATGACAGCAATTATATAGATCTTAGGAAAACACGTTTTGTTTAAAATAAGTCTGTAAAGTGAAGATGTTTCAAGAGGGAAAAAATCAAAAGCAAATATCGGAACATGTTTTTGAAAATCGAAAAGTTAGTTTTAATTGAGATAGATGGAAGTGAGATGTATTTAACTCACCCGATATAATATAACAATGCCTTTTACAACTTTCCGTCCTATTAAATTGTATTTTAACCATTATGAAATCTAACTTGAGAACTACTTTTTAAATGGGCAATGTTTTTTTGTAAAAATGATATTTGATGTCATCAAAAAATTTATGTTTTACATGGAGAACTTCGGATTTGTGATCTAGGATTCTCGAAATGTCTCCTTGATAATTGATCTCGGACATGACGTCTTCTTCTGACCACTTGTGTTTTACCCTTGATTCAGCAAATCATTTTGAGATAAGTAGTCGGTTAATAACGGAAATATTGGTAATTGCTTGTTAGGTATCCGAGAAAGCCTGTCATGCGGACCGGCCGCCGAGAAATGTTAATTAACATCGGCGTTGAAACTAAACAAACGAACAAACGCAAGTAATGTTTGCATATTTATCTATTTTTTTTTTACTCATTTATTTATTTATTTATTTCATTTTGAAGACTGTATTATAATTATTGCATATATTCAATTACCATCTGTTGAAACACTGTTAAAGCACATTTAATGTGGGGTAATTACTAGACTTCAGAGACATGTCTAGAAAAAAATACAGTCATTGCAAACAATATATTGCCATGAATTCATACATGATCGAAAATTCGTAGACACATATTTCAGATTCTGAAAGTAACTTCTTTATTTATGTCAGTATTCTATTGTAAATTTACTAGATATTTTACAGAAATAGAAATAAAGTCATTTTTTATGAACGGATAAGTGATGCATATGACGTAAATGTATATTATTCATGGGCAGTTCAACACATATGGGAATGTCGTGTATACTAAGAGTCTGTTTATCTTATGAACTGTACATGCATTTAGTCACAATGCCAAACTTTATTCCAAAACAAACACAAACGTATTGTTGTTTTTTGTTTTTTTTTGTATTTATTTACGACATTATTTATTGCTGCTATTTTGCTGTAAATCTTCCTTACAAGATATTTTGACGTCCATGATGTTTCAAGAGATAAGAAAAATGTAGACATATGTATCATCTGATAGATCTTGAAAAAAAGACAGAACATTGTTTTGTTAATAGATTACAAATTATAGGTACTTTATTATCTACATTGGATAAAGTAAAAAGGAAAGATAAGCTTTATTATGTCGTAAATAAATCAGTTTTGATATTTCCGTTAACATATATTTTAGTATGGTTATATTGGTCAACCTTAATAACACGCAATTTCCTGAGAAACTGTTTATATCTGAAAAACAAAAATTCACCAAATTCAAGGAATACAATAAACTAAGTAATGATGTATAAATATAAAATAAAACACTCACGTATCTATTTTAAAAAGAGATAAAAATTATGGATTTTAAGAATCATGACTTGAAATTCATTTGCTACAAGCAATGACTCTAAAACCCTTCATATTAGATAAATGTTTAATAAATTAAATTAAACTTTTAGGAAAGACAGAATAACTCCATTTATTTTAATAGTACATTTTTCAATCTATTTTGTTTAAGAAATAATATATCCCAAACTGTGATTTTATTGCTCAATAACATCACTGTTTGGAGTTCGGATGCGGGGAATTATATCACGAGGGCGTAGCCCGAGTGATATAATGATGCGCATCCGAACGACAAACAGTGATGTTATCAAGCAATAAAATCATCGATTTGGATATATTATTTCGATTCTAACACGACATCAACAAATAAATGCTGCCGTACATGATTATTAGCTAAATTTCGTCTGATTTGTTTCCGTACTTATTGTCAGCGCGTCACATTTTTAGTGGTTACGTCACGTGTATAAAGATTACGTCACATGTCTAAATATAGAACGTCAAACAGTGATTTTATAGCATAATAACACACACTTTCGGTTCTTCTATGTTCAATAGGGAAAAATGCGGGTCGTGTTAGAATTACTGATTATTCCTTGTATGCTTTGGTATGGTATTCAAGGACGTTAAAAATTACACTATTTGAAATTCGTTTGACAAGCAATTGTTTTCATAATATCCCTTTAACAGTGTTTTTGTTTTTAATTGTATATGAACCATGATCATAGTATCTTATTTAAGTGAAATTTGACTTGAACAATACATGTGAATGTGTTTCTTTTGGGGTAGGGTGAATTAATAGTTTTGACAACAACAGAATGTTCAAGTTTCATAAAACCCCAATTGCACATTTTTACAAAAGCATTTATGTAATGTCTAAACTGTGTGAAACAGATACGTTTTCTATTGAATTTTTAAAACATCTGATAACAAATTTGAACAGAACTGGTGAGCAAAAGAACGTCTACGTTCCAGAAAAACGTTACTAGAAGATAGAACAGAGATTTTGAGATAAGTGATTTTTAAATAAAAAAAATATTTTATGCATTTTAAATTTTTAGGTTTAATAATCTGACTCATTAACTGTCTTTTAATTAATAGAGATGACGTTTAAAGTTAGCATAAGTTCTACACTTCTCATGCCGAAATGTATGGTAAATGTTAACTACAAAGTGTTGATGATAGACTGTGGTGAAGAAAGACCTAGTTGGCCGGTATCATAAAGCCTGTCAATCTCTTCAATGCAGCATTTTCTTTGTTGCCTTTACCTGAATTTTTCAGATTTTTTGTTTTGGCCTGAAATTTACATGCTAATCATTTTGTTGTTTGAAAAATAGCTGATTTATATCATTATTATTTGTAGAAAATTAAAAGATCATTTATAAACAAAAATTCATTACAGGAAAACAAATTAATTATAAGCAAAACAAGTCGGGGGATAATTAAACGTCTAGTTTATAATGATTAAATACATGTATCTTGAAGCGTTAGTTTTTGCTGGATTTGTTTAATTTCCAAAAGATTATTAAATAGACGTAATAAATTGTAATTACCGATTTAGTCTAATTTGTTAGGGGAAATCCTTGTCTTGAACTTTTGGCTATGGTAAATCGGTACCCATTTTCCTGAAGAACTCTGTCAAATGTAGAAATGTACCCTCGTAAACTACTCGGCTCGTAGTCTGTTCCATCTTCTTTCTTAATGGAGAGAAGAAACATGGCAAGAAGCTCATCCAGCTCCGTCATTGGGATGGTATGTAACTCTCGTGTTTCGTAAAAGTGTTTAGCCTGTTTATATGTTGGTTAGTTTTACGTTTTGTGTGCTGATTTTTTTCCGACTCGTTAAATGCCTTTACCGAGTCCATATCGACTATCATAAAGCCTTTGTTCATATTTTCAGAGGCAACATCAGTAAGGACAGGCACAGCACTGTGATTTTCATCAACTTGAGGATATTGAGCAGAAGATGTAAGCATCTTAATTAGAAATTGTGTAAATATACCTTTAATTACAATTAAATCATTTAATAATCATTTTTTTTATTTTATGTAACATTTTTTTTAATAAATATGTTTTATTTAGGCTGTTTAATCTCGTTATTTTTTGCAATGCTTTAAGCTGTTTACATTGTGAAAGTAGTCAGGCAAAAAGTTGGAGGTGCTTGAAAAATCTGATGACTTTTCCATGGGTTTAAGCATGGAAAACTGTTCTCAAGTCACTGACTGATAAAGGTTGCTGTTCTCTAACAGGCTTTATCAGGCAGTTGTCATAGTAATGGCATGATAAATGTCTATATCAATGGTGAAAAACTATGCAGTAGGAAGATCTTCATTTATTCGCGTTTAGGCGATTATACAATTAGCATAAAATTGTTAAGAAACATGACAGCTCTTCAAACGTCCTTTTGAATATGAAATTTATAATCGTTTCATACCTAAATGACTATGTATAATAAGTTTCAATTGCAAAAAAAATGGATATAAATTATTGCTAATAAAGCATCACTGCAGTCAGTCAATGAGGTACATAACGTCACATTTTTATCATAATGAACAAAAACTGTTTGACAAAAATTTCATATAATTTATGTTTTAAGCAGAAATTACAAATATACAACCACACAATTTCATTAAATGCGTCAGTGCTCCGAACAAATGAACTACAAATGAACTACAATTATTTAATACAGGTCTAAAGCATAATGTAATAATTTCAAAGATTTTGTGAGTACAAATCATTTTGTGAAGAAATTCAGAGTACAATTCAAGGGAAATCTATATACCAGTGTTTTATGCCTACTAAGAACGATAAATACCTTTCATCAAACTTGAAATTAAAAATAACGATAATGCGGTTTTTCGATTTCTTCGCTATTTTTGTTAATAATCTGCAAATGGCCATAAAGGTAGGTAGGTCCCTATTGATCTGAATAAATAAGAAAGCAGAATATTTCATTCTATTGACACAACATCGGAAATGTATGGGTCAAAATTCTTCAGTGTTTGCTCAACAAGTCGACTTTGCTTAATTTCCTCTATAATTTCTAAAACATTGTCACCTATTGATTATTCTTATTCTTTCCCAAGAATGTACAAGAAAAGCATTGATGCAAAGCATCAAAGGGCGTCCAAGCAAGAAATGCAGAAAGTGGAGATGAACTAGTAGACATATGATGACAAGATTATTCTTATAAACTTTTCAATGGTTAATTGGTTTTTACCAATGAATAACGGACGAAAGACATTGTTCATTATGAACTTTGATTGGCATGCTAGGAGATTAGAAAAATTACTTGTTATTTCTTTATGATCGTGATTATTAATAGCAACGGATATATCATGTATACAATATTTATAATCCATATGTGTACGCATGATCAACACCACACTTGTGGAATTGTCTCTTATTATGTTATCGCTATTAGCGAAGACCCCCTCTTAAGGTATCTGTCCACACTTAGTAAATATATAACTGTTATATTACATGTTGATTATGTTGAGCATAATTGTTTATTATACCAATAAATGTAATATCTATTTTAATATAAAAAATACAGATTTTTGAATATTGTTTTCCTCTCTTTTTTCAGTGTTTTATGTGGCTATTTTAATACTGAGTTTTCACGTTTACTACTCTTTTTTTTATTAAAATTGTAAAATAAATTTTAAGAATTTAATTGTCATATTGACCGACGATTATAAGTCAAAACTTAACTGGAAATCAGTAAATTATGCTTAATCTTTCAATATATAATATTGCTTATTCTTAAACCATGTACATGTACCATTTGTATTTTTCTTTATCATTTTTTTTAAATTATCAATCAATTGAATATTTCATAAAATCTAATTTGTAACTTTGAATAATTCCTGGGCATCTTTACTAAACACGAATAACCAAAATAAATAAAATGTTTCAAAGTTGATAGTTGTCATATTTATACCATTAACAATGTACCTTTTTCTCAATTACTGTACATATTTATTGTTTTTATTCTCATATAGATAAAATGAAACATGCTATTGTTGTTGTTGTTTTGGGTTTTTTTTCGAATTGGTATGTTTATGGTATAATAATAATCAATAATTTGAGAGTTGAATCTATGTTATTAATTATTGTAACCAAACTAAGTGACAAATATTCATTTTGGAAAAAAAAAACTATTTATTTATAAAATATCTGTTCTGTAACGATATCAAACATCTACTCCAAAACCGGGAGAGTCGGACAATAAACGTGTGATACTATTCGCCGGTCACTAGTTAAATCCCGGTCAAAATAGACCGGGAGAGACCGGGAATTACCGATAGCAGTACATCCCTCTATAAAAAAGATTTTCGGAATGTTTTAGGTCATCAACTCATCATTCTATTTAACATACCATAATAACCCACTGTGGTACTAACAAAATGATAAAAAAAAAAAAACCCGAAGAGACGGAAAAGGTTATTTCATTGCATTGCCGAAATTCTCGTTCAGTTACGCTATTTTCATGTGTAGCGATATCGAGACATTTTTTTTAATCAAAGTGCACCCTGGATGACCGATCGGAATGATCGGCTTTGTTATTATGGACCGACTTATTAAGGGTCTCGAGCACAGTTGCTGTCTGCCCTTTCACAAAATCTGATTTCATTCCAATAAGGGCGACCGCGCTTCGGCGCGATGACGCCAATAAGCTCTAAAATTGACATTCATATTCATTCGTATCTATAATTTGCATAGATAAGATGAGAAAATAATAGGTGTATATATAGTGATAAAGAACAATTTTTATAGATTCAGAATAAACTTTGCTTAGAATAATCATAACTAATGAAAACTAGATAGTCATCATTTCTATCTCCGTATAACTTCCAAACACATATTGAGAGATTGCTTATCGATTAACCGTGGTGCACTCTAGAAATAAAGCCAAATCGGTCTAAAGTGTTCAGAAGAGTTTGTTAGGTGCATGATCTTGTGTATGTCAAAAGATGACACATGGAAGTATGTCGAACTTTCATAAATGTCGGTAATGCCAGATCATGTTATGGCTTCAGCTTAGACAAATAGGAAAGGAATTCGAAAGATATCTGACAATTGATGCATCTAAACAACTTTGTCACTGGTCATTGGTCAGTTTCGCGGCCTAGAGTTACTGGCAAATGCAATTATTGAATTGGAGTACCTCAACACATTAATAAACAAAACATGCAGATTGTTCAAAATACAGCTGCCCGCAATCATCTCCAGGAACTCACGTAACGATCATATTAATCTGTATCTTAAAGAATTAACATTTTGCTCTCGGTGCATACAGAATCCAGTTTAAAAATTTTATACACTTACCTACAAAGCTTTAAATGGAAAATCGCCGGAATATATGGAAGAAATGTTATGTGTTTACAAACCACGAAGGAATCTACGATCTCAGAAACAAAGCACTTACTTTAGTGGTACCAACGAGTAAAACTGTAACCTTTGGTGATCGACGATTTGAATATGCATCTCCGAAACTGTGGAACGATCTGCCGTCTGGTGTGAGAGACTCGAGCTCATTGTGTTCTTTTAAACGTGCACTTAAAACACACTATTTCAAATAAGCCTATGTTTTATCGTGAATAATCTGAGACAGTGATTTAAGAAAACTGTGTGACTACAGTGTCATATCAACCATAATTTTACAATTTGTTTTAATTCTGCTAATATTTTTAAGACAGTTACAAATAAGTAAGGTGTTGATTATAAAATACATTATTTCTAATTTAGTGTTTTAGAAATTTCGCTAGAATATTTTAATCGTATGTTGTCGATATTCAATTATTTTAATTCTAAACGACTAAGTTAATACCACATTTTAATTGATTTGTGTTTCATATTCTTGTTCTTAGTATGTCGTAGATTTATTATGTGAATGCTGTTTTTAGTATTTTAAATTGCATTGCTGTAATTAGTTATTAGTTTTTATATCATTGTAAAACGGTAAATACCACATTTTAATTGATTGTCTCATATTCTTGTTCTTATTATGTCGTAGATTTATTATGTGAATGCTGTTTTAGTATTTAAATTGTATTGCTGTAACTAGTTATTAGTTTATATCATTGTAAAGCGCCTTTGAACATGTATATGAAAAGGGCGCTATATAAGTTTGGTAAATAATAATAATAATAATAATAATAATAAACTAAACCTCTGCGATTTAAAGTTTTGTTTGAAGACAGAAAGAAGCTTTCTAACTACATGATGAAGGAAATTGAAAGAAAACTAGAATATTGATGATTAAATTTTTTTAACAAAAAAAAGTAAAACAAAATAATCTATCCTGCAAATAAAGTAATAAATCTCACAATTCTAAATATACAGCACGTCACTTTAATAAAAGTTTATTACTGCTTGTTTAAAATCAATAAAAGTTCTAACATAACGGAAGGGTGACATTGCAGGTCCTTTAAGGCCATAATTTTCTGGTTGTTATGGCAGCAATTTCAGGCGAAAACGTTTTACGAATTGCACTTAAATGTTAATTCTTGCCGATAAAAATTATTTTCCCAGTAGAATTCAAAAAATGGTTATTAAACTAAATAAACACATATTAATGCATATCAATTGCCTATATTATGATTAAAAATCTTTAAAAACACCATTCCTAGACCTACTTGACTATTGTTTGTATGAAACTTTAAGGATTATGAATATTTTTTGAATTTTCCAGTTAATCCGATGGTTGATACTTTTATAGTAGCAACTTCGTGGTGTTGTTCTAACTAAACAAAAGTCGAAAATAAGCATGACATGATGATCACTATTTTGAATGGTTGTGCACGGTAAAGCTTTAATAAAAGAAAGTTAAATATCCCCAGATGTTATAAAAACAACAATTTTACGAGTTGCAGATAACATATGTTGTGTAAATAATATCAATCTGATAATGATTTGATTGACCCTTTCATACCCTTATCTATAAATAGCTTAAGCTTTTTGGGACCATATTGAATTAGGTGTGCATCTATGGTAAAAACCAGACATTAGTATGCCACCTTTTTAATTAATCGGCCTAACCATTACAGTTTTAACCATTTTTGAGCTAAATGACATATCCTTTTAATGAACAAAAAAATTGTTTTTCATCAGTGGAGATCTGCTTAGTTGGAATATAAGCAACTGTTTTTTTAAGAAGTAAGTTTTTGAATTGCTCAAGCTTTATTATTGTTTTTGTTAATGGTACTTATAACAAATATTGTGAATATATCTGTGTGGGCATTGAGAGCAAAATATTTAAAATCAATTTAAATATATGACGCCAATATTGCAGAAATATTAAACTTGTTTTATAATTCAGAACAGAAGTAATATATCATTTCCGGGTCAACACGGGTTTCCTTGGTAGGTAAACAAGTGTAGTGATTTGAAGTTCAAACCCAGCTTTGCCTTTTCAGTGATCATCCGATGGACAATGTAATAAAAATAATGCAGTGACTAAAATCTGTTGATAATTCTTCCTTTTTTCAGATTGAACCGTAACGCATTTGACTCATTTTGTTCGACAAACAATATTTCAAAAGCGTCCCGTATTTATATACATATTTAAACCATTTAGGTTGTTAATTGTCTGTACTCTGAACAAGACAACCATTACACTTCACTTAAGCAGTACATATTAAACATATATATAAATAAATGAAAGCTTGATTATTTTGTTTAATTTATTTATTAAATGCTAATAATGGGAACAGACTAAGTACTCAACTAGTACCGGAATGAATAAAGATATTTTAGTTATTCGTTTTCAATTTTGAACTAACAATCACATTGTTTCACAGATAAACATACGGTTTGCTACAAGTAATCTATATACAAGTAAGAATTATGTTGTGATGTTTAAGCTTATAAACTTTCTACTACCGATCAGCAGAAGTAGATATATTCATTTAAACGTTCAATACATTCAATTGTATGCTTCTCCACCTTTATATAGTGACACTGCGTATGTAAGGAAGCTATTATGTAACGGTTTTAGTTGGGTTGATAAATAATTAGAAGAAACGTGAATAAAGCATTTTTAAATAGATGTTAAATTGTTTAATGATGTGTATCAAAGCTGTATAGCATTTCAAGGCATTGTACAAACACATTTGTAAAACAGTTCATGTCTTTTGTTATGACAATTATCTCAGTTATTTCTTCATAAAATGCAAATAAAGAAACAAATCAAAAAATGATTAGCGATGCAAATTGTGTTAATGCATCTTATTCCGGGTCAATTCAATTTAAAGGAGGAGAATATAGATTAACTTAACACTCTGCATAATGAAATTGTATTATGCATGCATTTTATTGCCACGCAAAGAGTTATTGCAACAAAACTAGATTGCTGCATGTTTTATTTTACAATTCAACATCCGACATTAAAAGTTGATACAAAGAATTAATGCATGACTTATCAATTTTGCCATGTTTCAATTTCTCATATATAGACTCAATTAACAAACGTAGTGTAACGTTAAACACGCTTATGATGCATGGAACTGGGAAGATGGCTTAACCTTTTATGTTAAATATCTAACATGGAAAACAAAAATAAATTATACTCAAAGACGATATCGTTCTGGTGATATTGAATAATCTGTATTAAATTACGATTAGTCTCAAAGTATAAATTACATTCAGCTAATTAAATGTAAATAACATATTCAACTATAATGTTATTAACGTACTTCTAAGCCAAAAAGTAGTCGATAGGGATTATACAAAGTTTAAGACCCTTTCTGTAAAATACACGGTTATTGTATATATAAATAGGAAAGCTTTTGTTGTTATAAAAATTACATCTTATCTAAGTGCAGTAATGGCAAGCGTTATATATTTAAGTGTTGACAACAAGTATTAAATATGGTGTTTTGGATATCAGAACTGTTGCAATTATCAGCGTTTGTTCAATTTAAATCTTTATTTGTTTTTTCTGCCTTCACTCGTCTGCTATGTTTGTTTTGCTCATGATCGAGGCAGTAAGCATATAACTTTAGTATAACAATTCTATTTTGGTCATTAAATGGCGTGTTTCTTTAGGAAAGATTTAAAGAAATATGATAACAGCCAGTCTCTCGGCTAGGGTGAACAATCCGTTATATCACCTCAGTTTAATGTGATATTTATATTAATATGTTAATCATCAGCTCATTGCTCAACCTGCATTACTTGTGCACGGAAGAATTCATATTATGACATATCACCTATAAATTCATAAAGGGTCATGCTTTGACTAGTTTATTTAATATTCAAACATTTTGAAGGCCGTGTTACAAATTCTTAGAAGTGTGTCAGGTTGATATACTCGCCGGCGAATAAGGTTTTGACAGGAGATAAATATCTAAATACATACCCACAGTATCCGTATCCGGATATGTATCATTTCTTGAATTATTAGCCATCATGTTAAGGTAATCTGTAGACAATTGCGAAAAAGTATCACATGATCTATTAGGCAAGGGCAAGTTTCTTCTGATATGCAACCCTTTTGTCGTTTGAGGGGTTCTTCATAGAATTCATTATCTCTGGTTTAATGTGTTGATTGAATTGCCTAATTTAAGCCTAGGCCATATGATCGATAGGACGGATGAATGCATTCTGAAACACAAGATAGACGATACATGCAGAATTTGCTACTGCTTTATTTATTGTTTTATTTATTTATTTGTAAAAAAAGTCTAAACTATATTTGACAAATCAATATACAACCGTTTCAGTAATCAGCTATTCTAAAACGTTCTTCTAAAAAGGGACGCATACATACTCGCAAAAGTGTGAAACCTTAGACAACGCACACTTTTTTTAGAAAAGATGAGCGTTATCAGACTAACGCCTCTGTCATTTTCTGAGAAATTCCCTCCATGTTCCAACAGCCTATGATGTTTCAACATATATGTAACAGTCTAGCCGCTATACAATAACTGTTAATTGTATGGGTCTTTCCTCTCTGTCTGTAATATAAATTTAAATTCAATATATTGTACCACAGGGCTGATATAAGAATGCAAAAACTGGAATATCAGGCCTTAAAGGAGATGAAAGCTTTTAGAAGCTTTTTTATTTAAAAAAACGCCTGGAGATTTTTCCAAAACATATAAGCAATTCATCGGTTTTTGTTTGCATTGATCAATGCATTTGGCAAAGGTACATACATGGTTGCTAATTAATGACATGCGATTTATTTATGCACATTGCGTAAAGAATACAGTAAAATTTCATTTCATCATTCTGACATGTTTAAATGAACTATTTGTAACCCGCTGACAGATCAGATTCCCAATTTATCACTTTCGCTGACAATGATCCCATTTTACCTGTCATTTAACTTATTACCAAATTAATTGATTGATCGTGAAATCTAAACTGTCCTTAGCAAACCATTTGTAATATTTTACAAACATGGCGAGAAGTATTGCAAGATTAATTAGAAGGAAGACGTGAGACAGATATATGTGACAATTCGTATTCCATTTTATGCTGGCGACTAAATCAACAGATTTTTCCACTACGCATCAAACAGGGAGGACCACGCTAACGATATGCCATTTACCAAATATACGTATATTTTGGTCGCAACCATTGTAAATGTTAATCTTAATTTCAAACCTCTACCATTACCGTCTTTTTTAAATTCCTTAACACCTTCTTATGCAACGCATTAAATTTAAAACAATTAAATGTAACTAGCAATTCGTTCCTTTGGTTAACATTAACATTATATCTGGATTTTTGTAATATGAAACTCAGCTCTTTGAGATACAAAATAAGACTTACAGTTCTCTTGAGTACATTGTTTATCAGAAGGTCGAACTCATGGAAATATCTAACTCAGAGCTTATTCAACTTAATAAAATGTCTGCGAATATATGAGTTTAATTTCACTTTAAAATTATACAACTGGGCATGATATGCCCATTACGTACTGATGTCCATTCAACTCAAATAAACATACATCAGAAAAACGTCACAAAAAATAGAGGAAAACGGAATCTCTAAGGAAAAATTGAAAATGTCGCAGTCTTGGTTTGACTGAGCTTGTTCATGGGCAGTACTGGAAAGCGCAATTTACCTTACACCGGCTTAAGCAGAATTCAATATTCATTCATGGTAATGGTGAAATTTCGAAAAAGAAACATCCGCAGATACGGCGATTATCAAGTAATCTTCAATGTGACACGTTCGTGTCGTTTCATTAAAAGCTGCATTTGTCTTGTTGATCTTTATTCTTGTTTTCTATGAGCCCCAATTTAGATAAATGTGTGTGTGTGTCCTAAACAAGAAAACAATGGGCGGAACTAAAAAAAATGAAATTTTGAAAATGCACTTTTTTATGATACATTTAGTTGTACTGTTATTTCTTTTAAACAATCGTATATTTGATTAGTCTTAACCCAAATGACAAAAGCAATTACACAACAAAGATACAAAAATACTAATGAAAGAAAAGCATGAAACACAAATTGTCTAAAGATAAAAGGATAAGCATTTCTTTAGGACAAGTTTTGTCTGTCTAGTGTTTGTAAACGTTAATTAAAGCGAGAAAATGATATGTACACCTGAGGATAGTAGTCTTTATAATTTTCTTCCAGACAAAACTCATCATTTTTCATTTACTTCACTTACCGGGTTTTGACCGGAACATAGTTGTCAAGAATGTACTTTTGTCTCATTTCTTCATTTTCTCGAAATTCCTGTAGCACAAATTAAAAACAGTACATTTCTTCAAGTTACATAGATAATCGTTTTTCTTAATTGCTAATTTTCATAAATTATAGCATATCAACAACTTAAAACTTTACATTTCTTGGTGTGTGTGGTTTTGACAAATTTGTTTGAATCTTTCATAAAATGTACATAATTATTTGTTTCTGGCAGAATTTCCATTTTTCAACGGATACAATGCTTGAATCTTGTTCCTTACACCTACGTGTGCAAAACAATTTGCAAATTATATCATTCAAATCAATAAAAACATATAATACATTAAATTAACAGCTTTTGTATCTGTATTAAGGAAAATATTTTGTTCGCATATTTGGGGTTGATAAAATGAAATACTAGCATTTCTTTAACGATTTTGAACGATTTCTAGATTACAATTATTAATTTTACATGTCTGGAGCGACTGCTTACCTGTACATATTGGCATGTTTACTAACATGTTACTACTGGTAGCATGGGTAATTTTGCATAAAGATTATATGTACATAACCAAATTAAGTTATTGATTTTCGTTGCTTTCAAATGCAATTGTTTATAAATTTTGGTCTTAGGAAAATATCTTATATGTCTGTATTACTTTCTGATCTTATACAGGACCTAATAATATTTCATTTGCCAGACACATAAACATCTGTTGTAACACATTATGCAACTTAATTTGTAATTTTGGTCAACATTGCTTTGTTTTTTACGATTGACGGATAATTCATGTGCAGTTTGACGAAAATAATGCAGGAGATTACAATAAAAACAAAACAAATAATTATACGTTTTATGCATTGATACCCTGAATATTATCAAATATGATTGTATGATCTTAGAGACAAGAGAAGTATTGCTTAAGAAACAACCATAAATAACCAAACCCTCGCCATCCGAAATGTAGGTTCTCGGTGTTATTTTCTATATTTGTTGCAAATATACAATACGGAAATATTAGACAAATTATTACATGATTTTCAATGGAAAACTTCTGCGCTTAAGATTTAAAGTTGAACATGCAAAGCGGAGCGGTAATAAGAACAGAATTGTAATGATTCTTTTGCATATGGAAACACATCTTAATGATAATACGAGTAATATATTCGCCGCAAAAAAAATGCAATATTTCTTTTTTCTGTCTGCATCGTTTTGGAATTCCAAAACAAACGTCGAAGTCGAACTGGTTTAAATATATCTTGTATATTTCTATAAAAGCATATTCCCGAAAGTTGTCAGTTTTAAAGTTTATATTGAATGTCATAGTAATACGTATGGACATAAATGTTCCCTTTATGCGTACAAATTATACGGTGTTTATTTTCCACTGTCATGTTGATGTCAGATGAACTTTTTATTCTCACTGTAGAATTTTGTTCTCAATAAACAACTTTACTTTCATTTTCTTTTCCTGATGTTCATCTTATTGTCAATTTTTGATTGATGATAATGACTGATTTGCTTTACAACTATATACAAAGTGGCAAATCCATAAGTCCAGACAATTACAATCCTCTTGTTGGAAACTATAACTTTTCAGCCTAATCCTTCCTTATCAAGTTTAAGTCTATTTTGGGACTGTTCAAATCATTAAGCACTATTACTGTAACATGTTAATATTATTTTGTGGCCGTAACGTTTTCTTATTTTACTTGGAATATTGTTAATTGTATGTCAAAAATTTTTGTTGTTGTTACCATTGTTCATTATCAGTCATTCATTGATTTACCCTGCGTGATCGTAATTGGCGACTTAATTGGTTCAAATAACGGGAGTCTGTACGTAGTTGACTGGAGTTGTTTTAAGTTAAACACGAGAGTTTAGCCAAACTCATCTTTTCTGTGGCGGCGCCATATGCCCTTAATTGTGCACCGTAAAAAACAAGTGTTTTAAACCGGTTGAGCAAAGTATTTTACTGTAATTAAAAAAAATAAACTAGGGTATTTTAGAACATTTTGCTCGTTTACCAACTTTGACCGTGAGTCATATACATTCAGTATATTATTGTGATAATAGCATATAAAGACGAAGTACAATGTTTCAGTTTAAATGAGTGAAACACATCGATATTTTTGCATACAAATTATCTTATACAAAGGTTATAAATATATCACATGACAAGAACAAAAACTAATTAACAAGTACCTTTTCGTGCCAAAAACACTACTCCTCATATAATTGGTTTTCTGCACTTAACACTGGCCACAAGTGGCTCAAAGCTAGACGGCAGTAATTGCACTTGAAACTTATCGTCTACAAATAATTGCTTCTCATTTTTCATAATCTTCATAGCCAGTGTAAACAGGCGACAAGAAATTTTTTTTCACAAACACGACAACTAATTCAGACATATTGGTATTCTACAAAGTACAACAAATTGTTTGCACCCTTATATTTTTGTTAATTAACTATTTGTTCCCTAACAGTACAAATTATTTCATCAAAAATGCTTTAACAATCTACATTAGGTTGTGAATACTTAAAGCAGCTGACCTCCAGAAGATAGCAGAAAAACTGCCGTCTTGCTAATATTTCAAAACCCCTCTCAAAACAATTATATAGTTGAAAGAAATCGAAATGACACTTCAAAATGTTCATAATTTAACATTTTTGCTCTAAAAACAAACAGTTCGCTTTTCCAACAACGGGAAATACCTTCTCTTATTATACCACGGAATTCTTTCATCCGGGTTTTTTTCTAGTATCACGTGGTCGTACTGGACAATATCGCGACCTGTGCTCTGGAACGCACGGAATTAGGGATTTTATCAAACATATAGGGATACAAATAACTGCTTTTGTTTTTAAATTTGTAGTAATTCATGGCACTAAAATTATAATTGATTAATTATTTTATATATATGATGACCAATTTACCGATTTAACCTTTAGCTTGAAATGTGATAGGGGCCTACTAAATGACGAAAATTGATAAACGATCCCGGGCATACCGGAAACCGGGATTTTTCCGAACCACTAGTGTGACACGTGACCGCGTTAAATGAATTATCTTCTCCTATTTATATTGGCTACTGCGTTAGTAACGTAGTAGATTATGGAAAAGAAATATCCGATATATTAACGCTTTTGTCAACATTCTTTCTTGAATCAAGGAGTCAGGAATGATGGATTTATACGATAAACCTAACTAGATCAGTATTTACTGTTTACTTGAAATTTTATTTCATTTTTTTCATTTTACCATCTTGAGGTCAATGGCTTTAAACAAACTTGTCGTCATTTGTTACATATTGTATTTCGTGATCCAAATTATGAGAAGGAGATTGCCCTCGAGAAAATAAACTTCAAACAAAATCACATATTTATCAAACTGGTAGTCTGCTCAAGAGACTTTTTTACTTTTAAATGTCAACAAAATTATATAAATCATTTTATTTTCTTTACATATTGAAATAGGTGTGTATCTATGGTACAGACATAAGTATGCTACTTTCTGAATTATTCGACCTAACAATTACAGTATTAACCATTTTTGAGCATGACATATCCTTTTTATAAAACAAAAATTGTTTTTTATCAGTTGAGAACTGCTAAGTTGGAATATAAGCAAGTGTTCATTCCAGGTTTTTGAGAAGTAAGTTATTGAATTGCTCAAGCATTATTATTGTTTTTGTTAATGGTACTTATATCAAATATTGTAAATATATCTGTGCAAAAAATTTAAGATTTACTTCAAAAATATATGACGACAAAATTGCCGAAATTTTAAACTTGTTTTATAATTCAGAACAAAAGTAATATATCATGTCCGGATCAACACGGGTTTCCTTGGTAGGTAAACCAGTGAAGAGATTGGTAGTTCTAACCCAGCTTTGCCTTTGCAGTGATTATCCGATGTACAATGTTAAAGAAAGAATGCATTGACTATAATCTGTTGATAAATCTTTTTTTCTTTCAGATTGGACCGTGACGAATTTGAATAATTTTGTTTGACAAACAATATTTCAAAAGCGTCCGTTTTTTATATACATATTTAAACGATTTAGGTTGTTAATTGTCAGTACTCTGAACAAGACAACCAGTACACTTCACCTCACCTTAGCAGTACATATTAAACACATCTATTAATAACGGAAAGCTTGATAATTTTGTTTAATTCATTTATCAAAAGCTAAAAATGTGAATAGACAAAGTATTCAACTAATACCGGAATGAATAAAGGTATACTAGTTATTCGGTTTCTTTTTTCAATTTTGAACTCATTCTAGTTGAGTAACAATCACAATGTTTCACAGATAAACATACGGTTTGCTACATGTAATCTATATATAAGTAAGAACGAGTTGGTGATGTTCAAGTTTATATACTTTCTACTTTATTCTTGATTGTTCGCTTAGCAGAAATATCTAAATGTTCAATTCATTCAATTGTACGCTTCTTCACTTTGATCTGGTGACATTGCGTATGTAAAGAAGCTATTATCTAACGGTTTCAGTTGGGTTGATAAATGATGAGAAGAAACTTGAATATAGCACTTTTAAATAGATGCTAAATTGCTCAATGCTATGTATAAAAGCTGTTTAGCATTTCAAAGCATTGTTCAAACACATTTGTAAAACATATTTCAGTTCTATGTCTTTTGTTATGACAATTATCTCAGTAATTTCTTCACACAATGCAAATAAAGAAACAAATCAAAAAAAGATTAGCGATGCAAATTGCGTTAATGCATGTTATTCAGGGACAATTCAACTCAAAGGAGGAGAATATTAAATTAACTAAACACTCTGCATAATGAAATTGTATTATGCATGCATTTTATTGTCACGCAAGAGTTATTACAACAAAACTAGATTGCTGCATTTTTTTTTTACAATTCAATACCCAACTTTAAAAGTTGATGCAATTAATAAATGCATGACTTATCACTTTTGCCATGTTTCATAATTCATAGACTCAATTAATAAACGTTGTGTAACGTTAAACACGCTTATGATGCATGGAACTGGGAAGATGGCTTAACCTTTTATGTTAAATGTCTAACATGAAACACAAAAATAAATTATTCTCAAAGACAATATCGTTCCGGTGATATTGAATTTTCTGTATAAAATTACGATCAGTCTCCAAGTATAAAATACATTCAGCTAATTAAATGTGAATAACATATTTAACTATAATGTAATTAACGTAGTTCTTAGCCATAAAGTAGTCTTTAGGGATTAAAAAAAGTTTTAGACTCTTTCTGTAAAATACACGGTTATTGTATATAAATAGGAAAGCTTTTATTGCTATAAAAATAACATTTTATCTAAGTGCAGTATTGGTAAGCGTTAAATATTACCCCTGGTTTTATCTCACTAATGTTATAGTTTAAGTGTTGACGATAAGTATTTAATATGGTGTTTTGGACATCAGAACTGTTGCAATTATCAGCGTTTGTTCAATTTAAATCTTTATTTGTTGTTCTGCCTTCACTCGTCTGCTATATGTTTGTTTTGCTCATGATCGAGTAAGTTAGCATAAAACTTCAGTACAATGAATAACAATTCTATTTTGGTCATTAAATGGCGTGTTTCTTTTGGAAAG
Source organism: Ruditapes philippinarum (assembly GCF_026571515.1). Taxonomy (NCBI): domain Eukaryota; kingdom Metazoa; phylum Mollusca; class Bivalvia; order Venerida; family Veneridae; genus Ruditapes; species Ruditapes philippinarum. The sequence goes on from NW_026859338.1 coordinate 108,958, forward strand.
TAATATGATAACGGTCAGTCTCTTGTCTAGGTCGAACAGTTATATCACCCTCTGTTAAATGTGATATTTATATTATGTTAATCATCATCTCATTGCTCAACCTGCATAACTTGTGCACGGATGGATTTTCACATTATGACATATCACTTATAAATTCATAAAGGGTCATGACTTGACCAGTTCATTTAATATTCAAACATTCAAAGGCCGTGTTACAAATTCGTAGACACGTTTATCAGGTTAATTTACTCGGTATTATTAATAAATTTTAACCATTTATGTTAACGCCGGCTATTAAAGTTTCGTCAGGAGATAAATATCTAAATACACACCAATATCCGGATATGTATGATTTCTTAAATTTTTATCCATCATGTTAAGATAATCTGTAGACAATCGCGAAAAAGTATCACATGATCTATTAGGCAAGGGCAAATCACTTCTGAAATTCAACCCTTTTGTCGTTTGAGGGGTTCTTCAAAGAATTCATTATCTCTGGTTTAATGTGTGGATTGAAATGCCTAATTTAAGTCTAGAATATAAAGTATTGTCATATGATCGTTAGGGCGGATGAATGCATTCTAAAACACAAGATAGACGAAACATGCAAAATTTGCTTCTATTTTATTTATTGTTTTTATTTATTTATTTACTTTTTTGTAGAAAAAAATCTTAACAATATTTTTAAAATCAATATACAACAATTTTAGTAATCAGCTATTCTAAAACGTTCTTCTAAAAAGAGACGAAGTATTAAACCTTAGACAACGCACACGTCTTTACAAAAGGTGTGCGTTATCAGCCTTGTTGCCTCTGTCATTTTCTGAGAAATACCCTCGATGTTGCAACAGCCTATGATATTTCAACATATATGTAACAGTCTAGCCGCTATGCTATAACTGTAAATTGTATGGGTCTTTCCTCTCTGTCTGTAATAGAAATCTAAATTCAATATATAGTACCACAGAGCTGATATAAGAATGCAAAAAGTAGAAGATAAGGCCTTAAAGGAGATGAAAGCATTTTTATAGATTTAGAAGCGGTTTTTATCAACAAACGCCTGAAGATTTTTTCAAGAAATATAAGCAATTCATCGGATTATTTTGCATTGATCAAATATTATAGAAAACGGATTTAGTTTGAAAAAGGTACACACAAGGTTGCTAATTAATGACATCCGATTGATTTATGCGTAAAGAATATAGTAAAATTTCATTTCATTATTCTGATAGTTAAAAATGAACTTTTGTAACCCGCTGACAGATCAGATTCCCAATTTATCACTTTTGCTGACAGTGATCCCATTTACCTGACATTTATCTTATTGCCAAATTAATTGATTGATCATGAATTCTGAACACTCTTTAGCCTTTGATATCTTTTACAAACATGCGAGAAGTAGCAAATTAATTAGAAGGAAGACTGTAACAATATATATGACAATTCGAATTCCATTTTACTGGCACTTAAATCAACAGCTTTTCCACTTTACGCATCAACAGGACACGCTACGATATGTCATTTTACAAATATATATTTATTTTGGTCGCAACATTGTAAATGTTAATTCTTAATTTCAACGAGTATACCTCTTTTTAAATTCCTTAACACCTTTCTTATGCAACGCAATTAAATTTAAAACAATTAAATTGTCAACTAGCATTCGTTCCTTTGGTAACATAACAGATATTTGGATTTGTAATATAACTCACCTCTTTGTGAAGATAAAATAAGACTTTTAAAACAAGTTCTCTTGAGTTACATTTGTTATCGAAGGTCGACTCATGGAAATTCTACTGTACTTATTCAACTAAATATGTCTGCGAATATATGAGTTTAATTTCACTTTAAAATTATAAAACTGGGCATGATATGCCCATTACGTACTGATGTCCATTCAACTCAAATAAAACATACATTAGAGAAAAACGTCACAAAAAATAGAGGAAAACGGAATCTCTAAGTACCTACAAAAGGACAAAAATTGAAAATGTCGCAGTCTTGGTTTGACTGAGCTTGTTCATGGGCAGTACTGGAAAGCGCAATTTACCTTACACCGGCATTAAGCAGAAATTCAAATATTCATTCATGGTAATGGTGGAATTTCGAAAAAGAAACATCCGCAGGTACGCGCGATTATCAAGTAATCTTCAATGTGATACGTTCGTGTCGTTTCATTAAAAGCTGCATTTGTCTTGTTTGATCTTTATTCTTGTTTTCTATGAGCCCCCAATTTAGATAATTGTGTGTGTGTTGTGTCCTAAACAAGAAAACAATGGGCGGAACTAAATAAATTGAAAATTTTGAAAATGCACTTTTTTATGATACATTTAGTTGTACTGTTTATTTCTTTTTAAACAATCGTATATTTGATTAGTCTTAACCCAAATGACAAAAACAATTACACAACAAAGATACAAAATTATTAATGAAAGAAAAGCATGAAACACAAAATTGTCTAACGATAAAAGGATAAGCATTTCTCTTTAGGACAAGTTTTGTCTGTTCTAGTGTTTGTAAACGTTAATTAAAGCGAGAAATGATATTATCCTGAGGATAGTAGTCTTTATAAATTTTTCTTCCAGACAAAATCATTTTTTCATTTACTTCACTTACCCGGGTTTTGGCCGGAACATAGTTGTCAAGAAATGTACTTTTGTCTCATTTCTTCCTTTTCTCGAAATTCCTGTAGCCACAAATTAAAAAGTTTCATTTTTTCTAGTTACTAAATAATCCCTTTTTCCCTTAAATTGTAATTTTTTATAATTATGCATTTCAACAACCCTTTAAAATTTACATTTTTGTGGGGTGGTTTTGACAAAAACGTTTGAATTTTTTTCATAAAATGTACATAATTAATTTTTTTCTTTGGGGAATTTTCCCTTTTTAAAAGGATACAAATTTTATTTCAATGCCCTTTAATTTTTGTTTCCCCCCACCTAGTGTGCAAAACTTTGGGAAAATTTTATATTCAAAACCAAAAAAAATTAAACATTAAATTAAAAGCTTTTGTATCTTATTAAAAGGGAAAAAATTTTTTTTCGTTAAATTTGGGGGTTGATAAAAAGAAATTATTTGCTTTCTTTAACGATTTTAACGATTTTAGATTACAATTTATTAATTTTACAATGTCTGGAGCGACTGCTTTACTGTACATTTTGCATGTTTACTAACATGTTACTCACTGGTAGCATGGGTAATTTTGCATAAAGATTATATGTACATAACCAAATTAAGTTTTATTGTTTTCGTTGCTTTCAAATGCACTTGTTTATAAATTTTGGTCTTAGGAAAATATCTTATATGTCTGTATTACTTTCTGATCTTATACAGGACCTAATAATATTTCATTGCCAGACACATAAACATCTGTTGTAACACATTATGCAACTTGACTTTTGTAACTTTTGATCAACATTGCTGTGTTTTTTACGATTGACGGATAATTCATGTGTAGTTTAAAGAAAATAATGCAAGAGATTATCTATACAATAAAAACAAAACAAAATAAGTATACGTTTTATGCTGAAGATAGACAGTAAAGTATCAATACCCTGAATATTATCAAATATGATTGTATGACCTTGAAGACAACAGACGTATTGCTTAAGAAACAACCATAAATTACCAAACCCTCGCCATCCGAAATGTAGGTTCTCGGTGTTATTTTCCATATTTGTTGCAAATATACAATACGGAAATATTGGACTAATTATTACATGGTTTTCAATGGAACACTTATGCGCTTAAGATATTAAAGTTGAACATGCAAAGCGAAACAGCAATAAGAACAGAATTGTAATGGTTGTTTTGTATATAGAAAAACATCTAAATGATAAAACGAGTAATATATTCACCGCAAAAAATTCAATATTTCATTTTTCTGTCTGCATCGTTTTGGAATTCCAAAACAAACGTCGAAAGTCGAACTGGTTTAAATATTATCTTGTATATTTCTATAAAAGCATATTCCCGAAAGTTGTCAGTTTTAAAGTTTATATTGAATGTCATAGTAATACGTATGGAGATAAATGTTCCCTTTATGCGTACAAATTATACGGTTGTTTATTTTCCACTGTCATGTTGATGTCAGATGAACTTTTTATTCTCACTGTAGAATTTTGTTCTCAATAAACAACTTTACTTTCATTTTCTTTTCCTGATGTTCATCTTATTGTCAATTTTTGATTGATGATAATGACTGACTTGGAATTACAACGTATACAAAGTGGCAAATCCATTAGTCTACACACTTACCATCCACTTGTTGGAAACTATATCTTTTCCACCTAATCCTTCCTTATAAAGTTCAAGGCTACCTTGGGACTGTTCAAATCATTAAGCAATATTACTGTAACATGTTAATGCCCCGGTCACATATTCACGGATAACGCCACGGAAGAGCTACGGTCTAATCGTTCACGGATAACTACGGAAAAGTTAAAAAAATCCGTAGTCCGCTACGGTATGAGTACGGAGTTCGACGGATTTACCGCCAAAATGTGGGTCAAAGCCCCGGTGAGACACGGACTGTTACGGACCGACACGGTTTGATACGGAGCGATACGAATCAGGACGGACGAACTACGATTCACTACGGTCTGCTACGGTATAAGCACTGGTTAGTACGAATAAGTACGGTCTGTTACGGAGAAGAACGAATCGCCACGGACCTATACGGACATATTATATCCGTCCACAACCTCTTGCATGCTCATTTTCAAAATGCCTCACAAGAAAAAAAAACATATAGAAAAGGAATTGCAGAGTTCAATGATTCTAGCGGAGAGGATTCGGCCTCATCGCGTCCGAACCCCGAGACATATCAGGTTCGATTCTAGTGAATTTCTTGTAGGACCCCGGATCCTCAGCAACAAGTTCGGATATGAGAGCCTCATACTGGCCATGAAGGGGTCTTTGTTAAAGCTAATTTCTAGTCCACCAACTCCTCTGTCTGCTCTTACCTGATTAAATATGTAATTATTAATGAAGAATGTTGATTAATACTGTTTCTCTTTTGATTTTGAAATTGGCTTTTCATTTTAAAATTACATTAATTATCGCGAATGTTTATGTTTAAAGAATATACAAAAAAGCTTGTTAATTAATCTTATTATCACTCAAGGGCCAGCGTCCGGGGCTTATGAATCACTTCGTTTTATGTACATATTTACTCCAATCTCGACCGAACCATTCCGTACCGTTTCGTGTTGCAACGCAATAAACCATATAAGACCGTGCTGATCCCTGCCTCTCCGTAGTACAACGTATTACGATCGTGGCTCTCCGTGACAATGCCGTATTAATCCGTATTAAAACCGTAGCTTATACGTAGGGTAACCGTACAAATACGTAGTTCTCCGTATCAAACCGTAGAAATCCTTGACAAGTTGGGGCCTACGATTTTTCCGTAGCAAATTTTTGTGCATGTTTAAAAATTGTCAAGGATCACTACGATAATACAAGGTCTACTACGATTGATTACGGTTACAATACGGAGAGCTACAGACCAGTACGGGTAGCTACGGACGATGCCGGAATTAATCCGTGGCTCTTCCGTGGTCGTCTTCCGTGAATATGTGACCGGGGTATAATATTATTCTGTGGCCGTAACTTCTTCCTTATTTTACTTGGAAAATTGTATGTCACGAATTTTGTTTGTTGTAATCATTGTTCATTATCAGTCATTCAATCATTTACAACGTAAATCTGATTTCAAGACACAGGCAACCACAAGAAAGGGGTTACATTTCGTCTATTCTTTTAATGTTGTTTGGTTTCGTTTTTTCTTTGGTTCTTTGCCTGTTTTCTTTTAGTGTTTTAGAAATTTTGAAAATCAGATTAGATGTTACCTGATAATCAACTTAGTATGGTAATTTCAATGCCATGTTTATTATATAAATAACGCACAGTTTCTAAATTATACATTTTTAAACTCTGATAGTTATTATAATGATTATAGTGATGTACATGCAACATATTTCAAAAGTGCTTCAACGTTCTAGATTTTTACTTTTCTCATACCGGAGCATGGTAAAGCAATTATGGCAATTCTGAAATTTGTAAAATAAAAAAGAAAATCCATGTAACATTTTGTCACTTTAAATGATATGTAAATATCACAATTCGTAATTCACAAAATTACAATAAATTATTTCTAGATATACTCATTTGCATAAGTGTTAATCCACTAAACGAATCCACTATATCACTGATATTTTGAGTGAAACATGTCCTTCTTTGTTAGAAAGTCCGAAGATCACAAAAAGGAAATGATTCTTGAAGGACAAAAGGCCTGGTATAACACCAAGTCTAGGATATACAGCATTTGAAGAACGTGCTGCAAGATAAGGCGAAGAAAACGCAAGTGCAAAAGGTTAGATACGTCTTAATATTGTTTAGACTTTACTAGCGCTCGAATATTCACATTCTACGGCATGGTACTTTTGTAACATGAAAAACAACCACGTTGCAAAATATGCATTTATTTGTGTTTACATCTTATTGTATTACAGTTTTGAAGAGGTGACAACATTCTTGTAAAATGTATCTGTCAAATTATTCAGTAAGTATAAACATCTTAAAATTGTGTAAAATAATTCAAATCATCAAGAAGAATATTAACTACATCAAGCTTTGAACATCATATTTAAAAAAAAGAATCCCGTTTGGGTATTGTCATATATGTTATAACTGTACGAATACACATTTTGAATGGTCAACGGACGAGAGTGTTCTACCAAGACTTCTTAATCTTTATTAATTGTCTATTTTAGCAAATTGACAAATGTTTAAGTTTCTTTTATTATAACCGTTGTAAAAATATCGCGTTAGAGGACAATTCAAAATCAAGCACTGAATGTTATGGAGATTTTTTTAAGTTTACGGTAACACAATCTGATTCAGTGGTTAAACCTAAACTGATGTAACTTTATTTGACAAAATAGTGCTTTATGCCGCTTGTGGCTTAGGGGTTGCCTTACGATTTAGGTATCATAATTGCAGCCACCGATTAACCCTGCCTGATCGTAAATGGAGACTTAATGGGTTCAAAGTACGGGAGTCTGTAGTTCAGGTGGTTTTGACCCCTGGTGTTGCTTTAAGTTTAATACTAGTGTGGAGTTTAGCAAAACTCATCTTTTCTGTTTGGCGCCATATGCCCTTAATTGTGTTCGTGCACCGTAAAAAACAAGTGTTTAAACCGACTGAGGAACGTATTGTACTGTAATGAACAAATGAATGAACTAGGGAATTTAAGAACACTTTGCTCGTTTACCATCTTTGACCGTGAGTCATATACATTTAGTATATTATTGTGATAATAGCATATAAAGACCACAGACACTTGGGGTTTGGAGCTCAAAACGCCTTTAAAATCCAAATAAAATGCATATTTGTCAATCCCAGCACATGTACTGATCATATATATAAAAAAACTTAATACAAGCCGTTTTGAAAAAAAATCATATTTCAACATTTATAATAATACACAAGATAAAAATGTTCGCCGGAAAAAATCCGCACTCCTACCGTCATAATCACCATGTATTTTATTCCTTTTCCAAGATTTTCACATAATCCTTTGGTCCATCGACACAGAAGATATAATTCTTCACGATGATGGCCAATTTTAAACTTCAACGGTAATATAAACAGCGCAACAGCCGAAATAAACATCAAGATTATCGCCGTTTCTCTCCATTGACAAAATCTTTCCATAAATTAAAACTTTGCCCCAGCTTTGCCGTGTGCAAAATGCGCAGCGCTTTTAAGTTTGAGAACCAAATAATCGGATGGCTTCGTTCATAGCCGACTGGTTTCCATCTCCAGGAATAAAATACCGTACATGGTGATTATGACGGTAGGGGTGCGGATTTTTTCCGGCGAACATTTTTATCTTGTGAATTATTATAGATGTTGAAATATGATTTTTTTTCAAAACGGATTATATTAAGTTTTTTTATATATATATGATCAGTACATGTGCTGGGATTGACAAATATGCATTTTAAAGGCGTTTTGAGCTCCAAACCCTAAGTGTCTGTGATAAAGACGAAGTACCATGTTTCAGTTTAAATGATTGAAACACATCGATATTTTTGCATACAAATTATCTTATATAAAGGTTATAAAGATATCACATGACAAGAACAAAAACTAATTAACAAGTACCTTTTCGTGCCATAAACACTACTCCTCATATAATTGGTTTTCTGCACTTAACACCGGTCACAAGTGGCTCAAAGCTAGACGGCAGTAATTGCACTTGAAACTTATCGTCTACAAATAATTGCTTCTCATTTTTCATAATCTTCATAGCCAGTGGAAACAGGCGACAAGAAATCTTTTTCCACAAACACGACAACAGATTCAGACATATCGGTATTCTACAAAGTACAACAAATTATTGCACCCTTATATTTTTTGTTAATTATCTATCTGTTCCCTAACAGTACAAATTATTTCATCAAAATGCTTTAACAATTCACATCAGGTTGTGAATACTTAAACGAACCTGTCGTCATTTCTTACATATTGTATTTCGTGATCCAAATTATAAGAAGGAGATTGCCTTCGAGAAAAAAACTTCAAACAAAATCACATATTTATCAAACTGGTAGTCTACTCATGTGACTTTTATACAAAATAAATTTTAACTTTTAAATGACAACGAAATTATATAAAACATTTTATTTTCTTTACAAATTTCATTTATACTCCTGCTTTTGTCTTCCGTAAAGCCCGTGTGTTGATTTACATATATGTTAAATGATTCACTTCTGAACAAAATGTAGGTAGGTACTTTTGTGAGTTACATGCACGACAAACAAAAATTACACCTGAAGGAAAACCTCTTAAAAGCATTTAAAAGAAAAACAGTAAATTTCTTTCAAAATGATGTGTCTATATATTTACAATCCTTGATGTTTCGTATACATACACTAGGTTATTAACGCGAATACAGTTTGCCGAATAATGTTAATTTAGAAAATGGTTTATGGAAGATTTTGTTCCAAAAGAATCGCCAATGTTAAGTAAGAAACTACTTTTACATATTTTAAAATATCCGTTTTTTCTGGTTGACATTTGATATAGAATCATAGCTGTGAACAAGATGAATGCTGACAAAATGCAGTTGTTATGTATAATTTCAAAGATATATATCTTGTAAAAAGAAGAACATACTTTGCCTAAAAACATTTCTATAAACTTAAGATGGTTTAAATTATTCATTTTATTAAACAGCTTTGATTTCACGTTTACGACGACTTCTTGGTTAAATTAGACTTTACCAAATATTGATGTAAACACGTAGTATTCACCATTACTGTTCACGTTTCTGTAACATTATTAACATCCCTTATAACATGAATATAGCAATGTCTCTTCCATCATAAAACACATATCAGTTAATCCATCATTGCGCAACAAATGTCTGACCTTACTTAGAATAGCATAACTAATTGTCAAAATTCTGCAACATAATGGATGAGAGCCGACAACAAGTAGGATCATTTTGAAGTGTACTGAATATTTTATGATCAATTTCACAGCCGGATAACCTTTCCTCAACCTGACTTCCAACGTGAGCTTTAATTTATTTTCCATATACTTTTACGTTAACCAATAACATAGAAATGTCCATACTCGTGATCAATTATGTAAAAATATGTACAATATGAGTACATATAAATACGGTTGCTCAAGCATATATTTTTGATAATCCACATATAGGATAATCCATTCAAATGACTATGAAATAGGACGTTATGCCATTATTACAGGAACAGTTTTTTATGAAATTTAATTAGTGCACTCTAATTTTTTTACTTATTGACACTATATCTTTTATTGAATTTTTATTTCGAAGAAGGACCGCTGCATGTGATGTTATCAATATGTGCTTCTGTGTTATTGATTATATGCTTTCTGACAATTAATCAAAAATAGTCTTAACACAAAAATAATCAATTAATTAAAGCACTATCTCTCATACAATTGCATTTCTACACTTAAAATTGATTCTCTGGTGGTTTAAGTAAGACGATACTAATTGCGCCTAATTCTTATTGTAATAATTTTTCATTTTTCATAACCCGCACAGTGCAAATTCGAAAACATTTAACGCACTGACTGCTTTAGAATGTGCATTTGATTTTGTTGTTGTAGTTTCTAAAAAAGAAAACACAAAAACAACTAACACAGCACTTTCGTGTAATTAAGCTTTCTGTCGTTCAATTGATTGTCTGCTCCATTTATTGGTTTTCTGGTGGTTAAGGTACGATGTTAGAGATTAAACTTAAAACTTAAAGTCAATTAACGTTTCTTTCTAAAAAATGTTTGTCATTTTTCATTTACTCAACATACATAGCTAAAGTGAATAAAACTTGAAAAGAACACTTTGGTGGAACCATAATAAATAATTGTTAAAAAAACCAGGATAAGCGAAACGCTGGACATTGAATTCGTAAATTGAATAAGTATGAATAAAACATGTGATCCAACATCGCAGAAACTTACACAGAACTTCATTGTGTATTTTCCTGTATTAATTTGTTTTGGATGATCGCTTTAGTTTAACAGTTAATGGCCCCCGCCCTGTAATGACGTTTTTCATTCCCTGTATCAACACCGACTTATTAGAATATTAATCACATTTAACTTCTGTACTTGAATGTGAGAAACTGAATAAAATATTCATCTGAAAGAAATGTGTAAAGACCGTTACTTATCGCACTTAATAAATCAAATAAATCTTGAATGAAACGGACAGCAAGGCACAATTTTATGTTTCAAAGGAAAGTATTTGAATTAAAATGATAAATTATTAAGTAAGTGAACATCTTGTTGTGGAGCAGTGACTCAATTCAACATCGTTACTGACTTTTAAAGGTTTCTCTTCTTAATCATTATTTATCTCTGGAAATGAAATTATTAGTTCATGACTTCTGAAACAGTCTCCTCTCGTGTTGATATTGATGAATGACTTTTGAAAACTGTCCTTTAAATATAGTTTATAATTTGAAAAAGCAATTTAATTGTTTGAGGTAATATGTATGAATAAAAACAAAGTTTCTCGGTCAAACTTCAAGTAATCAGATGTCACATATTTTTCTCGAAAACAGAAAGATAACTTTTCTGTAACTTGATAACTTAAACTTGATTCTTAAATCTATAATTTATGTCGTATATGTTGTTGTTTAGAATTACATCATCACTTTTAAAGTGATGTTATGTAAATTGTCAAGTTGAGCTGAATTGACAATATATTTTAAAATAGTGACATATATATTATGGTGATTGACCAACAATTGATATTGAAAAATGTACCAGTTAAAATATAAATCTGCCTAAAATATAAAGAGACTACCCAAGTCTATTTATGACAGATTAATTCCGATGAATACATTGGGTCATATGGTTTATTTATCGTTCATGCGAAGTAAATTATGAAATTGAAAGGAATTGTGGCAAAATATAAACATAAAGAGTACGATTCAAGAATTTTATCTGATTTGTTTTATGTGTCGTGAACAAATAAAATTCAATGGCGAAAATAACTTATCTTTATCTGTATAAAAAAGCGTCCTATGGAAAAATAATTACTGCCATCATGAATGCTTTATATGTCTACAGAAGACAAATTTAGAAGAAAATATCAGTACTGTTTATATGCGTAGTAAAGATTTTGCTTTCCCAAACAATTGCGTTGCACACTGAGAGGAGTACAAAATGAAATGACAGTATCGAATAGATAACCGTCATATGTTCTCTGAAAGGTTTAATTAGCAAACAATAACCTGAAGATTATCGAGCAATATTAAAATAAAAGAATAAAAGAACCTGTGAGGAATCATGGTAAAATTCAACAGTTATACTGAACAAACAAAGAGAATGATCATAAGATGATCTTCAAACATTTATAATGATGAATTCACGGCTTAAGTTCACAATATAGACTAACTATCCCATCAATAAGTAAAGACAAACATTACGGATGAACGTGCCATTAATCATCGAATCTCCTCTTAATGTTTGTACTTTTCATTAAAATGTTTCTACACCTGTAGATAAACTCGTTAAGTTAATGTTTGCTGAAAAATGCATTTATGCAACTAAACTTTGTAGACTTGCAATCGATTGATTAATGAAATCGTTTTCCTTAAGATTAAAACAAGCAGTACTGAAAGTCTGAGATTTTGGTATGGTAGTATTTTATGTTGGCGTCAATTTTTGAATAAGACGTAATTGTAAAGGTAAGACAAAATATAGCACTGTTGAGAACACGTTAGTCAAAAGTATGATTACACGAGATAATCTAACTGGTTAAAACATCAATAGCAATTTTTTAATCGTATTTGAAATTATGTATATAGGACAAGAAATTTGATCGGGTCTGGGCTGTGTTTGATTCAAAATGATATATCAAATGATCATTATTTTTTAATACTGAAATGAAACATTGTTTGCTACAGAAATAACTTAATGGTACATGTACTATTTATATTGTGTTAATAAATATATTTCATTGCACAAAGCATCAGTACGTTTTAAAGGGAACCAATTTATTATGAAATGTATATGTTCTGATCATACTTCTGTCTTACGTCATGCTGACGTCAAAGTCGATTATTTGATTGGAGATTGCATTTTTATGAGTTTACTGGACCGCCAGTCTGAACTCGAGAACATTTATTTATTGCTATTATCATATTCGAACCAAAGATTATCTTTATTTGCATTGTAATTCCAATCGGAATTTCTCGCCAAATAGAAACTTGTCTCAGTGGCAAAATCGACAAATCGACGAGAGTTTTTGTGAACTTTAGTATGTATTTCTGTCAATAAATTATATTTGGGAATAATTTTTTATTCATATATGAATATAGAGAATACATGGTTGATGTCGGAATGGAGAAGGTTTATCCGGTGAGCGAGCCAAAATTCACTTTCGCAGCGAACCGGATAAACCTTCTCCATCGAAGATCAACCATCGTATTTGATTTATCCTGTTTGATAATATATTAAAATTTTGTAAATGGTGGCGTTCTTACTTTTCCCATTCGGAACTGCCTCGGTAGTGATCTATAATAACCTCGGAAACAATACGGATTGAAAATAGTTCTACCACGTGGTTTCAATGTAAACAGAAACAGAGATAATGTAAAACGAATGTATATATTTGACATCTAATGCGTGTCCCGGTAATCTTATGCTTGGAAATATGTCTGACAACAATTTGCAATTTACGTATGCCCACTGATAATCAATTTTAAACAAATCCGACTAAATGTCAACAGGTTGGTTTTTTTATACTTTCGGTTTCTACAACCATAATAATAAATATAAAAATAATGTACTGTTTGCTTGTGTACCTATGAATTCACTTATTTTAGGTGGACTTTTACTACATATATTGGAAATTAACTTGTCAACAACTCCAAGCATTAAATTACTATTTGTTTACATGTTTAGCTTTTAGCGTAGGTTAGACCGAAATACCGCATCGGTTCTGTGTATTCATACTATTGTGTTTGAGGTCCTTATCCAAAGACTGACGGAAAGGGCCGAGTAGTTGCGATTGTACTTTTCCTCGATAAAACAGCGTCTATATGTAGTTTTGTTTTGCTGCTAACCGTGTGACGTCATCATATGAAGTAATGACTGGAGTTAGATAAGTTTATCCGGCAAGACTTTTTCCAGCATTAGCAGGATAAATTGTTAAGTTTAAGATGAAGCTGTGCGATATTTAATATTCATTCGGACATTGTAATATCAAATGCCTTTACTTATAATATTTACAATTAATATTTACTTAACAAATGTGATTATGTCATTATTTAAGAGAAATAATTAAAATGTGAGTGAGATCATTACTTTCAAGGAGCTCCTTATTTTTCTTCACTAGTGTGTAGTGTTTTAACTTTATGAATATTATTAAGCTCTACAAAGTGTTGAAAGGCTTATTCATGTACTAACCGTTCATTTTAAATCGCAAAAAAAAAATTATATGCGATGATATACTTCTAAAGATTTCATCTCGGATTAGAATCTGAAGGACTTGGATTTGTTATAGATTAGGCAGCTTCTATTGTCTTTTTTTAATATTTTGATTGAATTTTCCGCCTTTATCAAAAACTTACACACTTACTATCACTCTCATCATTTGATGATATTGTTGTGTGCAGTAACAAATGCTGTACCCTTTCTTATACTTTGAACGTTCATGTTCGTACGTATTATATATCAGTTATAATGCCAATTGTCGTTCCATCAGTAACCATAGACGAGACAATGCATCATGCTAAAGCAAAAGCCTGTGGACCTCACCTAAATTACTTTACTTATTGTCAGCATTTTGCATCGTTGTGTAAGAGAGTCGACAACATATCGTACCTTCTCAATCTTTATTGAATACTCTAACATGAATGCTAAAAAACGAATGCTTACACGTCATATGACATATATTTTTTCCTAAAATGATGACAAATAAAACTGTAAATTGAAAAGAACTATTACACAACTAGACTTTCACATTGAACTGACAAATATCATATGCACTAAAATAAACATGTGCTACTGAAATATTTTTAACGTGATGAAGTCCTCAAAGCTGTGAGTCACGCGGCGAATGGGACATCCTTGCACTGCACTTTAGGGAACAAAATAAAATACCGTGTTTGCTATAGTATACGGCTGATACAGAATAATTACATTTGTGTAAACAGGACACTGAGAAAACAAATTCATTAAAAAAATAAATTTCAAACGAATATACGACGATCTACCTATTTCATATTTTGAGGATCGTGACAGTATTGAAAACATTGACACGAAAATGCTATATATTCAAACAAAATATATTTTACAACAGCATCCGTTTTATATTAACTTCAATATCATGTTTATATATCCCTCGGAAAGGGATAGGGACAATTTTCAATTGTGTATACAACTGAATTCACGAACGAAACTTGTTATGATCTTTATAAGAATATGTTATTCAGGAACTTTTTTCGTGATATGTGTCCTCTTAATTTGATTTCCAAACTTTTCCTGTCTCTTAAATGTACTTCAAAATATTTATTTCACTTGTGACAAAATTACATCATATTAATTTAGTATAAGAAATAGAGTCAAGTAAAAGGATTAACATAGTAAATCATACATGAATTGCAGATCTATAGTACATTTTATTAAACACTATAATAGCGTGTTTATACCACAGTTCAAATTGTAACAATGAAATTTCAATAATTCTGATTTATCCACCGTAGCAATTCGTCGTTTAAGAAATTAAATTGAATTTTCTATTATTTGTTCCTACTCTGATCACGCGACAGAATGGGATATTCATACAAATTGGTGGATCAATTCAATACATGCCAGCAGCAATTCCTTTTATTAAATATCGTATATTATGTTTTTTGACAAAGTATACCTTTTAATACTATTAATACTAGTTAACGAATTGGTTTTTACCATACTTAAGAAGTTTTTTTACTACTGGTACGATCACAATTTATAAACTTACAAACCATCGCAAGCAAAATAAATAATACAAACCATCAGAATATAAAAACGATAATTAAGTAATGTTTCGCAGAAGTGTTTTTATTTTATTAACCAAAATGAGTACTATTTATAAGCCAATAAAACCGTATAATTACAAAGCAAAGAAACATTACAAACTGATAACTACATTCATGTCTTATTATTTATATATCATGTTTTTCAGGGTTTTATTTACAAAGTATGGGTATATATTTATATACGGAAAAGATATAAGCAAGCATAGAATAATTATGAAGCTTTCGATTAATTGTTTATCATATATTTCCATAAAATGCCAAATAAATGGCTAAATTGTGGTCCAATGGCGGTTAAGCTGCCAAAACTATGTTAGATACAATATATGTGTGGACAATCTCTTTTCCTGTATTTCAAAATCAAATTGATAATGTTTAATCTTCAGGTTTCAATCTAATATATCTATTACAATCAATGTGTTGACATTTTACTAGAGGTCTTCCATATTGCACAGACTATATTGATGTTATTTGACAATCTGTTGAGTATTTTAACATACATTTTGAACAGCTTTTCACAGAATGATTAAGTACGAGGATTGATAAAAAAAGTTCTTGGTCCGATGTATTTCCGGTAGTCAGAGAACCCAACTAATAGTCTTTCTTTTCAATATATTCGCCCTCTACATCAATGCTTTTTGCCCACCTGTGCTCCAACTTGTTTAACCCTTCAAAATGGGACTGTCTATTGCGGTCCTCAAAGAACTCGTTGGCCGCTTTAATGAAGCTTAGTTTTCAGTTTCGGAAACAGGAAGAAGTCATAGGGGGCGGTCAAGTCCGGAGAATATGGGGGATGGGGAAGAATTTCAAAGCCGCATTCAGCTGCAGCAGCCATCGCAACTTGGGATGTGTGAGCTGGTGCATTGTCGTGCAGAAGCAAACGCCTTGAGTCAGTTTTCCCCTCCCTCCGTTTACGCGAGATTTCTTGACGCAGACGTCTCAATTCTTCTGCATAGTCAGTACCGTTATGGTACGACCTTGCTCAAGATTGTCAATCATGATTATCCCCTGACTATTCCAAAAAAGTGAAGCCATCATCTTCCCTGCTGATGGCACGCTCTTGAATTTCTTTCGAGGGGGTGAGCTAGTGTGCTTCAACTGCATGCTCTGTTTTTTGGACTCTGGATCGAAGTGATGGACCCATGTTTCATCCTGTTTTACGATTCGGTAGATAAAATCAGGTTCATCCTCGTAGCGAGACAAAATATATCTTGAAATGACAAGCCTGGTCCGTTTCTGGTAGTCAGTCAACTGTCTGGGGACCAATCTAGCGGAAACATTTGACATGCCATATACATCAGTAAGAATTGTCTGAATTTAACCAAAGTTTATACCCACTTCCCTAGCAATGCTTCGCAGGTCTCGCCTTCTGTTGCACATGACCAGATCGTGCACAGCTTCGGTAGTTTCGTCGTTGGTGTACTCTTTTGTCCGCCCCAGCCGCTCATCAAGTCTTCATGGTTTTCCTTGGGAGACTTCCCTTTCTTACAGAGGTACTTAATGACGACACCCCTTTACTGATCAAATTGTGTTTTATGTTACTTAATCTGTGTAAAACCGCGTGTAACTCGATCAGTAATCTTCAAAAGGATATCGGTTTTGTGTGTTAATGTCAGTGTAGTGGGGCCTGGAACCTTTTGATTATACCTCGTTCAATAGTTTAAAATCTTCAAGATGCTAATACACAATATATTTTATAAGCTAGCCTAAAAAATACCAGTACATGAGGCTGACTAATTACGTACCTCGCTTTCATTTCACATTTGGTTCATTATATATTAATTACGAGTTGTAAAACAGACAAAAATACAATATTTTACAGACATGCGGTCGGTAATTGGAGTAAATTAAAGCATAATTGGCTTCACTCTTCAGCTTCCATAAACATATAAATGGCAGTTGCAACCTTAAAGCACACCTAAGCCGTTAATTATAGTGAGAGTGTAATATTACAATGATTTAAATCTATTACTGCAGACGTCAGGGTATATTTCTCTTAAATACACATACGCGTTTGAATATAACATATTACTAAATATCTATTTTCTTCATGGTTTTATTATCACTAACCCTATCGCAAAAAGGGAGGAATGCAACGTTTCTAATTCAAAACGTTTCAGCGGTTCAACTGTTACAAGATGAGACATCAATATGTAAATTAGAAGAAATAAGAATTATCTTACATATCATTTATTTATTGCAAGAACTAAGCATGCGAGACAAAAATGCAACTCAAAATATTCCCTTTGTCATTACTTTATAAATACCTTTCACACTAAATTGCTCAAAATTCAGCTTTACCTGTACAAGACACCTAATATAAATACTTGCGTGTGATCATTTAGGACACACATAGTATACATGTATAATATGTATAGCTTTATTTGTTTATCAATATTGATAATTTTTAATTGATTTGTGTTTTGTCTACATCAAGAAATAATCTTACCGTATGTTATTAATTGTATACTTAGAAAATTATAATTACATGCAAATAATATTATGGTACTTGGAGATAAAAATTAAGGAATATGATAAAGCAATTTTTTCATCTGTTTGACTACACAAACAAACAGCCATGACTGAATACGTGAAGTTCAACCACACGCAATAATCCGAGCATATATGAACATTGATTCGTCAAGGAAACGCATCAAATACATGACAAAATGGGTTTTGACATTCTCAGTGAAATGTTGTTTTATTGTTGATTTTGTATTTGAAAACTTGACAATAAAATGTTGTTATCGGGATATTTTAGATGAAGTATGGTTAATAAATCAACTTTTTACGCCTGTCTGAAAATGTATTGCCTTTGGCTACGAAAGGATTAAGAAATTTACAAATTGTCAGTCCTTGTTATGAATTAAAAAATGTTCTTCTACAGACTTTTGCTGGGTTATTTGCTGAGACACTATTTTTTTAATCAAAGATAACACTGATTGTGTCAATCAGAAGCATTTAGTCATGCCCGACATATAATGAATGATTGTTTTTTTTTGCAATTAAGGACTATATGTAATTCTTAATTTGTTCAAACATGTATGTTCACCTACTTTAAAAGTCGTAAATACCAATAAATTAAGTTTTAGTTTTATCCAACATTAAAATTGATCAAACTCAAATAGTCTAGCTATGAATTTAGTTAACGTAGCACAAACGTTGACTTGAATCTTCAAGTACATTTGTAGTTACACGAATGCTGTATTGCTGTTTATCGCAATCCATTTTGTTGTAAAATAAATATTTTATTGAGCTAGGTCTTGAATAACCTTGTACGTCATTCTGTCATCAGAGAGAGAAAATCAATTTCGAAATTGTATTTTGATTTGATGCATTTTGATGAGCTTGTTGGGCAGCTAGTCTCGACAAAGGTGCACTTATTTTTTGCTATTGTCAAAAAAATCGTATCGTGATTTCAATAAAGAAATTTCGCCAAACATTACAGTTGTGTATCGTTAAATCGGCAACAACACAATTGAACTTTGATACCTTATTTCTGTAAGTCAGTAAGACTGAAGGATGTCATCAGATTGTAAGATTAAATGTATGTAGATGCTGTTAAATATATATCTCATGGACAAAGCTATAGTATCATTGAATGTTGTCTGTTAATTCTAAATAAATGAACTTAAGGTAATGTGTAGGTTTATGAAGCGATGAAAATTGAGGAGGTACAATTTAGATGTGGGGACTCAACTATTTCAAAAGCATCATCAACTGTTCTTTTTTAAGCACTCTTTAAAATTAAGGTCAGCATATTTGATCTTAGAAAATGGCATTTCCAAAATGTTAATGAGGGATGAACGTATAATTTCGGTCGTTTACCAGTAACCCGTATATTGTCTCTAAAATATTCAAAAAAGAAAATACAAGCAAATATTCATATGCAAATTGAACTTTATTGCCAGAGTGGTAATATATTTTATGTCAGTAACAAGTAAATTAATTTCTCTTTTAAGATTATGGTCGATTTTAAATTTAATTTATCTTAAACTTGAAAGAAAACCATGAGCTAAAATGTTTGAAAATGTGAAGCGAAATACATAACTAATGGAATTAAAATGTGAATCTTTTATTGGTGAGATTGAAATATTCAAAAGAACCAGTTTTACAGTGTTCAGAAAAAATCTGACCGGTTTCATATAAACATTAATTTTGTTTTCCGAAGATTATTAAGCATATTAAATATATTTATTGAATTTTAATCGTTATGAGAAATTTTGAAAACTTATGGTTTTTATATTGTTGTACGTGATCAGTTCATTTATTTGCAAAAAAACAGTTTAGAATGTGGAATCGCTGTTGATTAGAATGTCTGTGTTAAAACTTGTTGTGTCCTACTTCTATGTTAATTTAATCAATGTAAACAATCTTATTGGTATTTAATTAAACTTCATATGGAAATAATTGCTGAGCGTGCAATTTTAAGTAAGTTAATTAATGTTCTGAAATTTAGTCCCAGGACTGATGTTGCCGGAAAAACCATGGCAATTTGAGAAGGTTTTGTTCATCTATTAATCATTTGGAACTTTTATTTCTAACGAGCGTTTTTGTTTGTTTGTTTTTTTTTCTTTTTTTAAAACTTTGATAAGATTAATTTTTGAAGAGAAATTACATACATCATTAAATACGCTCTAGATTTATTGAATACCTTCTTTTGTTCAACAAAATCAATTTTAAATGAAAAAATCGGACTGATTTAAGAATTATGCATGTAAAAAGTCTAACATTTAGATGAATATATTATACATAGCATAACTTAAGATATTACAATCTATATATCTGGACAGGTGTAAGAATGATTGATTTAGTTTAATAAAATAAACTTCCAAATACTCATATGAGAAAGATATGGTAGTGTATTGCCTTAAAGGCGGATGATGCATGCACAAACTAATTGCTCAGCGAATAAAACTCTACTCTAATAGCAGAATACTATTTTACAACGTCACAAGTCTTTTGAGAATAGACCAAAGATTATCGCATAAATATAATTTTACTGTTAAAAAATCTTGTAAATTAAAATATTTCTTAAGATATAGCTTTATATCCTTTAAAAATCATCAAATACCTTCCTTATTATAAACACACTTTTTATATAAAATAACAGAAAGTTTGTTTTTTTTTCTGTTATTTTTGTCACCGACATTTGAAAACGGAGTCTAAAGTTCAAGTTAGCCATGAAAACTGGAAAAAAGTGACTTCTCTTATTAGGCAAAAAAAATTAGGTTTATTCACTAACAGAAATAAATAAATTTTAGCTTGTATCGATATTGAAAGTGTGTATCGATAATGCATCGGATAATGAATATCGATATTGCGATATTCATTGACAGCTCTAGTCTAACTTATAAAGAAGTACAAATAACAATATAAAATTATCAATGTAAATTTTCTACATAACTCATATGATGTTTATATGAAGTACTATGTCGTAAATTATATTGTGTCCATTTTTTTCACGGCTTGCTCTGCTCATTATAGAAATAAATATTGTTTTTCCAAACATTTCCTGCTTTAACAACTATATCATTTTAATGTCAGATATACAATAATGAACTCAGAACAACTTCTGATATGTCATTCGACAGACTGTCTCGCCTACAGTGCTGATGATATTGTCTTTATAACATATCATATCGAGTTCAGTTTTTTCACTTCTTATAATTTATTTATCTGTTAATTAAATGTTTTTTTTAATGTTTGAACATAAATATTTTGTTAATTATATCATAACACATTAAAACTTCATTAAAATTTAACAATATCAGTTACAAAGTACAAGTCACGTTAACTTTTCTTCTTAAGGTTAACATTTCTGTCCTACAGATATCACAATCGAAAACATTACATTTGAATCAAACAGACAATTTATTGTGAAATTATTTTGTAGGAAATACTTTGCATACTTGTCTTTTTTATTTGTATTATAAAAACTCCAGATTGTTTGCATTCGTGCAAAATATGCACCACAAACATAAAACACATAACACTATGATCGTTGTTTGCAAATTGTGAGCAAGAGATTTTTTTTTTAAATTGGTATAACGCGAAACTGATATCACAAAGTATTAAAAGAGTTCAGAAGTAATTAAGGCAAGAGCTGTTTTGTCGGTGAACAAATGGAAAGTGCCCCATTTTACATAGTGTACGCATTATGCTGGTACAGAACTGAAGTATAATTTGTGAATGCGTTTATGAGACATTATTATTAAGAAACTTGATCTGGCTATATGATACTTAGCAACTTTTATTGTAGCTAAGGCTTAATCGGTTAAATAATAATACAAATAACTTCTTAGACTTTATAACTCTGTTTTAGAGGAACATTTAGTGATTCATTTCACTTGATGTGTGTAAAGTTGTGTAAAGGTGTGTAAAGGTTACGACATAATAGCGTTAGATAGCAAATTTAAAAATTTAACATGCTGAAAAAGCTTCATTATTAAAACCTGGATGATATTATTAATCAGCATAACCCGTATATGACACTGATAAATTATCGTTGTTAACATTAAAATAATGTCTCATTATATCAAGATAATGGTTTTTAAGATTGTTGCTATGAAAAAAAAATGTCAATGAATTATTTGAGACGGCTCGCTAAAAATTTACATTCAAACTATAATATCACCGTATAGATCGACCTCGTGCCATTAAGATGACTTATTCATGACCTAACTGCCATAAATTATAATATCACACAATTTCAGGAGTGGTGGGTTACAATAATTATAAGAACAGTTCTGAATAATTTCTTTTTTCCTACCTACAGTTCTACTGAACGCAAATAAGGCCAACAAACTACGATCATCAAAACTTGTTATTTTATCGCAAAATATTTAGTTGGTTTTTGGCAATGTAAAGCATGTGTTCATTGAACGCCGCCTTTCCTTGATGATCTTGTTTATCATATTTTAGTCTCTCTTTTCCTTGTACTCCAAAATAGCAATTTGAATTATCTGTATGCAGCTCAAAGATCGCAAATAGTTATGTTACAAAACATAATTATACAATTGACTGGATGCAATTAAGTGTATTATTCAAATATTTACAATGCGCTTGTTCTACAAAAGACCGTTCAACTGTTTAAATAATCTTCTCTATAACGAATAATACTTCTTTTTTACCAAATTTATTACCAAATTAATAACTTATCTTTCTAACGATTAATTCATTTGCTTTCTATCGTGGCATTTTTATTAATACAGATTTATTTAATTAATCTTTTACAAAATACAAAACGGTAGTTACTAAATCATAACAATCTTTATAGCCTATAAAAATGTCGATTCTCCAAGACAAATTGGTAAGGCAGAGTTATAACGAACTGTCTTAATCAATGTATCAGTGCCTAAATGCGTTCTTTGTTACAGAAAAGTCGCATGCTTTCTTCCGAAAGTCTAAATAAAAATCAATTACATTTAACAAGCATTTAATATTACAACAATACATTTTCGATTAAAGCTACCAGTGGTACAACAGCAACTTCGTGTAGCTTTGATTCAAAGGGGAACAAAAAAGATTTAACTAAGCAGTTAGTTATAATGTGACTTAATAGATTAATCAATGGTTACTGTAAAAAAAACTTGGTTTTGTCTTTTGTTTCTAGAAAAGGAACACAATCGTCATATATATCTCAGTAGGGTTAATTAAACGCCTCAAAATAATGTCATTTTTAAAAAGCAAATTAAGTAGACGGGCACAACTCAAACGAACGTATTTCCACTTGGAAATAACATTTAGGCCTTACGAGACATTATAGCAAGATACCAGCACTTGAATGTCTAATTAGCAAATAAACGAACTGAAAGTCATACAAATAGGGTAACGCTTATATTACGTGTTTTTCTCTTGAAATCATTTATGCTTTCATAGTTTAAAGCAATCCAAAGTTTTAACTATTCCTATACTGTTTATCTTAAAATAGTAGCGAGTGGTGCATGATGTCTGTTTAAAACTTTTGTCAAGAAAGTGCATTATTCTGCGACAGTCTGAAAGTTAAACAATTGACACTTTTGTACAGACATGAATGGCAATACTTTCAGTAATGTCATTAGAAATAAGAGAATTCGGAAAAATGTTAGAGTGACTAATATGAATTTACTTTGAAAAGAAATTAAAAAAACACTATATTAGTAACAAAGTTAAGTATCAAATATCAAATGCATCTAATGATATTCAAACAAAGTGATGTTTGATAATATTCATTGATTGCATTGGCATTGAAGTGTTACAGCATTATGAAACATTATGGATGAGAGCCGGCAAGAAGTCTTTGCTGAATTATTATGACAAAATACGTTTTCACAGTGAGTTTTAGCATGGGAATTATGAAGACGCCATAATTTGCCTTGAAGGTAATCTTATTAAATATCAGTATTTACAAAAGTTGCTATGAATCACGTGGCAGAATTGTACATTCCAGCATCGTTCGAAAATCGTTACATCATTATGCAAAATTGTTCCCGTGAACGAATTAAAAACTTGATCAGGCTATTGGAAACTTATCAAACCATGCATTACATAAGGCTTAATCAGTTAAACAAACATCGGCAATATTACACAATTCAAAAGTAACAAACATTATTCATTTCACTTGATGGTATGTGAAGGTTAAAAAACAATTGTTTTAACAAAGGCTGAAGATACCAAAGTGTTGATTGATTTTAACATCATGTTAAAACAGCTTAATTATAAATATCAGGGTGATATTAAGCATAACCCGTATAAGTACATAACACTAAATTAGTAAGGCCGTTATCATTACAATAATGCCTCATTATATCGATATAATAGTTTGTAGGATTGTAGTTATGAAATATGACAATGAATTATTTTAGTCGGTCCGCCACAATTGTAGAGTAATACTTTTTATAATGAAGATGATATCAGTATGTAGATTACACCAGTGCCATTAAATTTACTATCTTCTGATTTTGACATCATTAATAATTTAATGCAAATTTTAGGAGTGGTATGTTGTTTTCAATTTAAGTACAGTTTTGAATAATTTATTTTATCTTCCTATATTTCAATTGAACAATAATTGAATAATTCATACACGAAACGTTATTAAAATACATAATTAAAATACAGTCTCAGTGACAGTTATATGAAAAGGAAATGAAAGAGACTATGAAATATATTGGTGAAATACTTCCCTGATATTAAATCATTCTTTACGAGAATAATATGGCAGGAATCCACAATATAACGAATATTTAAGAAAATTTACCTAGAATAATAACTGACATGAATAATTTTTCCAACAAAGCCCACTTCCAAATACACGATACAATACAATAAAACTATTGTGTAAATGTAAATAGAAAGAGTCACTTGATTATAATACTAACTTTATTTTGTACGGTTAAATTGCTATAAGGAATATGAGATAATGGCAAGATTATACAAAGATATATCTTATATCTTGTGTCAGTGTTAGAGACATCTTTTAAATTAATCAAATTCGTGCGGAATAATAGTATGCGAATATAACTAAATAATCACCCTCAAGCATTTAAATATGGGTACTTAGCATATACGATACGGTTGTCTGATGTATTGCTTGGCTCCTTACCGGAAGTCATGTGTTGCTTGATTTTTGTTTGGTCTTTCTTCAATATCACTTCTTTGTGAACAGACTTATCATGCATTGCCAGTGTTAATGTTTTTTGTTGTTGTTGTTTTTTGGTTTGTTTTTTTGGGAGTTTTTTTTTTTTATTTTAAAAATTATTCCAATGTAATAAATAAAGTCCTTAAAGCCAACTACATAATGGTCATTTATATTACAAAATAATAAACTTTTAAGATATTATAAAAGTGTTTACAATTTGTTTTTCAATTTATCTTTATAACAAACAATGAACTTCATAAGCCGAAATATAATGCGGTATGATACAGAAAACAATACCTTTATAATGTTAGCCTGCAAAGTAACATATAATCAAATGCTTTAAGCACATGTGAAGAAAAACAAAGATACATGCTCACCACAATTATTCAAATATGATGAAATGCCGTGATTGTTTGTTTCATTCAACACTGAATCATCTTTCGCGATGGAAAATTTAACCAAAGATTTATATTTGCTGAACATTAAACAAAAAGTATAATAGAATAATAAAATCTGAATTTTCACATCCAAAAATAAATAAAGATGTTTGGAAGTAACATTTATAATCATTACAAACATTAAAGTATTCAAATAAAGCTAATATGAGATGTTATTCTGGCAAATGTAAGTTGGAGTTAAGATAAGATAATTGCGCCATATTACATATTTAGAAAATACTTGGTTTATCTTTGAGACAATGTCACTTTTGCCGTTGTGAGCCTTTCTTTAGGTATTTTTTCTTCTTCTGTTTTATTAGAATTAATAATGTGTTAGACTTCAGCTAGAATGTCTTAAAACATGGTAATAAGACAGAAACACTTAAAACATTTACTACAATTTTCTTGCACATGAAGCGCTTCGTGTAGTTAAAGACCAGACATGAAATGAAAACAAATATTCTGCCAGCTACGGAAACACTCAATTACCAATGCCGTTATAGCGATATCTATCATTTGAGTCAGTAAGTAAAATGTGTCTAATGTTGACAGAAAGATATATTATTACTGCCATTTTGTCTAATATTCACACACATTGGCCCGTTTCGATGGCATTCATTTCCATGAAAACTGTTTGTATTGTTTTGTTGTATTTTATACAGGAAGAAATGCGGTTGTTTATAATTCACAATATTTTAGAAAGGTAGCAAATGTATCGTCAGTTAAAACTTTAGTATATCTGGATGATGTAATCAACTCAACTTTCAATTTATATCTGCTTTCGATGTAGCTCTCTTCTTATTTGTTTTTAAACTTCACATGCAATATACATATTATTTTCTTTCACATTAAGTACATACTTAATGTATATTTAACTATGACACATTGTTTAATATTCTATGACGTAAAACAATTCTATAAAAAATATTTTGGAATGTTCGTATGATAATGTCATGAAGGTTCGGTCTTGTTATGTAGCGGATATTAAAGCACGCAATAAAATGATATATTGTGTCTCATTTCCTAATCGAAAGTTTGAAGAAACTCCGTATGATTGTTAAGGTCTTCAATGCCTGTTTAGAATCATTGATTTGTAAATATGACAGACATGTTGCATACATCAAACGAGATGTAAAAACAACAGTTGTGAAAGATGGTTTAGTGGAGTCTAAACACGACCGGAAGGCAGACATTGTCTTCTCTATGGTTATTGGCTTAGCTTTTAAATACATTGATATTTATTTTTGAAACCATTGTGTTGCTTTATAAAATGTTTTAGAAAATTAAATATTAAGACAAAGTTTTTTTCTACATTTCTCTAGTGCAATATAATAGCTATAAACAAGACATTTTAGTATGTTTCATGAGAAGGTTATGAACAATCATAGTTGTAAAGTACTAGTATATGTTAATTATTAATTTAAGAACAGAGTAAGTATCATCAATAACAAACAAATAGTTAAAAGATGATATTTTCCTCATAAGCAAAAGGAACACTAACAGAAATTAGACCCTTTGAACCACAGAACTTAATATTTAAACATGAAATTTTGAAAGAAAAACTTCATTAAAATATCCTTGCCTTTCATTCAGCAGAAATAAACAATTAAACATTATGGAAATACCATCGAGTGTTTTCATTGAGCCTTAAATGTGCCCGTGTGTCATTCCTTGAAAAGAGGTGTATTGTTCTCAAGTAAAAAAAAATGTTTTTACCCTGAACAAAAGAAAAACAATTCATGTTAGTCTTATTGAAATAATAAAAGCCTTTTAAATTTCATCAAAGATAAGAATGTTATCTGCATTGTAATTTCCCCGAGGCTATCTTATCAATTTTTAAAATTTCGTGTATTTCTCTAACTTCTCCGAAATTAATTTCTGGATTTCAAACATTCCATTAGTTAATTAATGAACAACGGCTTAACAGGCACAAAGAAAATGTAGCTAGTTTTATAGCTGTTTGCAGTCTCTTGTATGCCCGGATGCAAATTATCTCAATTCAATTGAAACAAGAAACAAACAAAAAACATTTTGTGTTGCGATAATGAATTAATGCACTGTCTAAAGCAATATAATTATTAAAAAGTAATTATTAATTTTCTAGATATCGCTTTTAAGGGGTTTATGTTCATTATAGAAAATAGTCATTTGATATCTTTCAGATCAAAGTAAATGTGTATTTTTTCTATTGATCTCAACAAAATTTCAACTGATATACATACATTTTTATCTTAAACTTAACTATATATATTACATCAGATATCGCATTTAAATTTACCGAAATCAACACTAATAATTCGTGATAGTGTCTATATCATGATCCATTCAAATATTGGTTATTGTTGCTGTATGTTTTTTGATTATGAGAAACAATTATTTCATAGTCACAGTAGAGCATTTATTATTTAAAGGCAATTTGTCGTATTTTGTCTCAATACGTTAAAAGTTATCAATATTTGCATTAAAGTTGACTTAAATAAAAAACAATATTCTGGTTTAAATTTTGCAGTTGTGATTTAAAATCACTAAAGACCTATTTAAAATGATATTATTTCCATGTGCAAAATCAACTGACGAGATAATTTAACTGAAGATTTTGTAGTAAGATACTTCAACTTAACTTCTTAACTTCTTTAACTTTTTAAGCTGATAAACTGTTATATTTAGTATAAAACAAATAATTAAATTATCCCTTACTAAGGAAGTATACATATTCAATTTAAAACATTTTGAAAGACATTGTGTACAAGGCCTTTTAAGTGACAAATTATGTAATGTCATCATCACCATATGCTCATTACAGTTTCATGACCGTGTGCACATTTATATGGTTTAAGTTATATAATTATATAGTTTTAGATACATGGAACAAGTTGATGTTTTCGTTATCGAGTGTCCTCCTATAATGACTTCAATATTTGATAGATTTGTGCTGCTATACTCATATGTCTTTCCATTCTATTGTCAAAATGGCAATATTGGATTTAAAATTGCATTTTCATCAGCTTTGTAGGCAGCCAGTCTCAACTCAAATACACTTTTGTATTTGTTATTGTCAGTCTTGGTGAAATGATGAATCGTAAAAACGTCAAATCGTCGGCAAATTAAATGAACTTGTGTTATCTATATCTGTAGGTCAGTAAAGTTTATTTGAGAATGTCACTGTATTGATGAAAGACCTTATTAGAACTCTGAACTGATGAAAGAGTTATGTTTAAATGCCGCCGTTTAATAGAACTCATGGACGCAACAATTGTATAATTGAATTTATGTCGTTTATAGGTACAGAACCAAATATATAGATTTCAGTGAAGACTGAATAACATTGAAATATGCCTTGCGATGTAAAAAAGTAATACAAGTCGATTCCCTACATATCAAAATAATATATACAAGTGCTTAAAGATTTTCAGTGATATGTTGTGAAATGTTCTTTTTTTTTAAAAAGCATTACAATAAAAGCCGTTCTTGGAATATTTGAGAAAGATTGATTATTAATGTCGATTATGCAAATAAATAACTGTCACAATAGACCTGTTTTGTTATGATTAATATGAGAGAAAATACATTTCTGTTTTAGAAGAATCTAAGCTATTGGAAGATGCATGTTTACCACTTGAACTATCGCAATTTGCCAATGCTTGTGTCATACTTTTGTTATTATTATTATAATTGATCAAAGTTAAAAGGTCCAGTTGTTAGTTTAATTAAACGTACCACAATTATTTGACATTTTTTTGAATATAAAAGCAGTAATTTAGTTATAACACGAATACACACTTGCTGTTACTCGGGACCCATTATTGATTAAATATATATATTATATTCAGCTAAGTGCTGATTATACTTACAATTTTCTGGGATAACTAAGCAGCAAGTATCAGCTTTATGATCATTCCTATATCGTTTTACTAGTAAATCATACACTGTCTCTACAATACACAAATAAAACTGCAATCCAATAATGGCATGCACTTTAAACATTATTGTTACAATTACAATGTCATGTTTTGTCAATAACAAGTAACTTAGTTTGAGGTTCTAGGCATCTAAACGAGTTAAAGTCTGTCTTAAATTTGAAGGAAATCATGAGTTATGTTTAAAGGGTTCAAAGCAAATTACATTACTCAAGGAATAGAAGGATGAAGAAAATAAATTTTATGGAGAAAATTGTATTATTTAAATGAACATATTTTCAAGCAATGATCTGATGAATACGATTTTATTTCTTTTCAGCTAAAAAATTGTTATATTTCAGTGTCAAAGTATGATTGCAGAGCCCTTTTCTCGTTTGTTATATTTTTCTATATATTTTACATATACGAAGACATTTTTACTTTAGTTTGACTGATACCATGATGATTTACTCGAAATAACGATTGTTACGTTCAAACTAGAACTCCGCGAGTCGGATGTGTCGCCTTGTGAACAATGTAGTTTAGGAGAAATAGCCAGGACAAAAATGAAATATGAAAAATAACAAATGGCAATAACTAAAAAAATAATAAGTGCAGAGCAGCAGTTTCTTTGCACTGCACTTCTTATCAATAAGATCTATCATTCTATGATGTTTCAATTCCATAGCTTTCATACTTGAGGAGAAATGACCAGGACAAAAATAAAGTAAGAAATTCAACAAAGGGCAATAAATCAAAAAATAAGAAATGCAGAGTATCAGTTCTTATGCACTGCACTTTCTCTAAATGAGATCTATCATGCTATGAAGTTTCAAGTCCATAACTTTTATACTTTCGGATAAATGGCCTGGACAAAAATTAAGTATGAAAATTAACAAAGGGCC
The DNA here is from genome assembly GCF_026571515.1 of Ruditapes philippinarum. Taxonomy (NCBI): domain Eukaryota; kingdom Metazoa; phylum Mollusca; class Bivalvia; order Venerida; family Veneridae; genus Ruditapes; species Ruditapes philippinarum. Next base: position 139,408 of record NW_026859338.1, read on the forward strand.
ATAACTCAAAAAATAAGAAATGCAGAGGACCGATTCTTGTGCACTGCACTTCTTCTTTATGAGATCTCTCATCCTATGAAGTTTCAAGTCCATAGCTTTTATACTTAAGGAGAAATGGCCCAGACAAAATTAAAGTATGAAAATAAACAAAGGGCAATAACTCAAAAAATAAGAAATGCAGAGTACCTGTTCTTGTGCCCTGCACTTCTTCTTAATGAGACCTATCATCCTATGAAGTTTCAAGTCCATGGCTTTTATACATTAGGATAAATGGCCCGGACAAAAATAAAGTATGAAAATTAACAAAGGGCAATAACTCAAAAATTAGGAAGTGCAGAGTACCGGGTCTTATGCACTGCACTTCTTCTTAATGAGATCTATCATCCTATGAAGTTTCAAGTCCATAGCTTTTTTTAGTTGAAGAAAAATGGCCCGGACAAAATTAAAGTATGAAAGTTAACAAAGGGCAATAACTCAAAAAATAAGAACTGCAGAGTACCGGTCCTTGTGCACTGCACTTTGGGTTATTGAAAGAAGCATGCATACCAAGTTTGAAGTCAATCAGACTTATAGTGACTGAGTTATGCTCCGGACAAGCTTTAGGGGACGCCGACAACGACGCCGACAACGACGCCGCCGACACAGACGCCGCCGACGCCGCCGACAAAAGTAACCCCTATATGTCACCTTTTCAAGGCGACACAAAAAGGATGAACACGTCAAAGGAAACATTAAATCACATAATTCAAAGCTTAGAGTAGAAATCAATATAAACTTTTAATAATTTCATTAATGAAAGACATACAATTTACAACTTCAGCTGATTTACTGGTCATTCCATGATAACTGTCTATCAAATATTTTGCTTATTATAAAATTGTGATGTTTTTGAATACATATATATACACGAGAATATTGAATATATTCGTGAATATTGATTTATTTGGTAAAGTGGAAAATTCTTATGTTTCAAGAAGTACGAATGACAATAGATTTGTCCATGTAAATTTTCTACAAATCTCATGTAGCTATGACCCTTAGACATAAAATGTAGACGTTAATACAATGTTGTAAATCATTGGTCTATTTCTTTATTGACTTGAATAATACCATTTCAAGTATTTCACGTTTTAAAAAACAACAATTTTCCTGATGTCTGATGTTAATATTGGACTCACAGCAGCTGGTCTCATGTAAAATGATTTGCTGTCTCATATTGTCTTTCTAATGTTTTACTTAGTCTAGTTTATTCAAAGCTTAAAATTAAGGTTCATGTTATTAATTACACATATTTTTGATTTAACATTAATTTATGGCTCCTCGGATTTTTACGTACATTTGTAACAAAACATTCAATAAAACCTAATTCGTAAGATGTAATCGACTACTGTTTTTCTTCTGAAGGTTAACATTTCCTTCGTGTCGTGAAGTTTACTCAATTAAAACAAGACAATTGAAAACAAATAGAAATTTCATTATGAAGTAATTTTGTTAAAGAATATAACACACAAGAAAAACATCTTTAGGGAATTATGATTTCAAATTCATGCAATATTTGAAATGCTAATTGCGAATTATCGTGAATAATGCTGAAACTTGTCATTTTTAAAAACGATACGGTATATTTGAACATTTAATAAACTTAAATTATTATTATTATTTTGATATTCTTACGAAAATCTAACATCATTAAAGATCATATCTTTCGTTTATTAATGAATGCGTCATTTAACGTTCATAAAATGATTTCATTAACGTTTACGATTTTTTTAGGTTAGAACTATGTCGTCGTAAACACTAGCAAAAAGTACACAATTATCCTATGTTCTATTAAGTGAATTAAATAATGCTGAGAAAAAATGTATGTACTTTACATCCGTTTCATACGTTCAAAAATTTTGAAAATAGTTATGAATAAGACAAAAACCTGAATATACAATGTCTCGATCTTACAACATATAGGATCTTGATATTATGTATCCGGGGTTTACCCTATTGCGCTATAACGGCCAGTGAAACTGATTCATAGAAACTAGATGAATTTAATCACATCTTACTGCGTACCTCTCACGGAATTTACCGAACATTTATCGAATATTAATATATTCTGTGCATTGACCGTATAATGAGTATGGAATTGACAGGTTAATAAAATCAAACAATACATGAAATGAATATGATATTAGATATTAAACAAATAAAGCTTTTATCTTACTCTATAAACTAAAATTAACGTCTAACTTTTGCACTTAAACAAGATTTAAACAAAAGATTTTTAATATAATTTATAATATTTCGACTCGCTCGGAGACACCTCTAATTAAAAGAACAAGCAATTGTATTATGCACATTGCTTAAAGAATATGGTATAACATTCTGACAGTTTCAAATGAACTTATGGTAACCCGCTGACAGTTCAGGTTGTCAATTTATCACTCTGGCTGACACTGATCCCATTATTCCTGACATTTATCTTATTGTCAAATAAATTGATTGATCAGGAATTCTGATCTGTTATTCACTTTTGGATATCTTTTACAAATATGCGAGAAGTAGCAAATTAATTGGAAGAAAGACTGTAACAATATTGATGACAATTGAACTTTCACTTACTTGGCACATGAATCAACAAATCTTTTCTACTTTTACGCATCAACTCGATATGCCGTTTTATATATTAATTTTATTAACCAGGTTTTCAGCAAATCGGTTATTGAAATGCTGAAGACGGCGGGCGGGTTATCGTCAACTTTTGATTAACGCTCAATAATTTGAGTTCGCTTTGGCCTATTGACGTATATTGGTGTATGGAAAGCTTATATGAAGATGGAGCTTGGGATTGCTACCCTAATGTGTCTGTGTTGCTAAACTAGAAATTCAGTTTTCTGAATTTCTTAACTTGAGTTCTTCTTAACTTGAGTTTGCTTCCAAACATGCTGTCTGGGTAGCTTATATTACGATATATTTTGGAATTGATACTTAAATATCCGGGAGTAAGATCAAGGTCACTTGTTTACTACTCAATTCTTCAGTACAAATTTATACTTATCCTTGCATTAGTGTAGCTAACGTTAAAAATAGTCTTGCATTGCTACTCGGAATTCTGGTATATCTTTATTTTGAACTACTTAAACCAGCTTTTTGTGTTGGTTAAAGGTTAAATTTGCAGATATGTATGAAATAATGATAATTCATTTTGAAACGCCTGACATGGCAAAATCGGAAATGACTCAAAAATCGAAAATCAAAATATTCTTATCAAAAATATGTTTATTCTTCATTAGTCGAAGATGACATCCGTTATTATGATCATTTTTGCTTGTCATTATTATGATCTAATCTTTCATACATATTTAAATTAGTTTATTTTTTTTTTTATTTGACGATTAGATTTAAAATTTTGCTTTGATTCTATTTAATTGAACATTTTATATTCACTGTTATTAATTTTTAGAATAGTAACTATTGAGTAATTGAGTAATTGTTTTACTTATCAATGCTTACGAGGCTTCTGTTTGTCATTAAACAACTGTTTCCAAGATATTATATAGAAGATATTTGTTTAGTTCAGTGTAAGATCGGAATATATTTCACCGAGTGAGCACCAAAAGGTATATGAACTTTTGGTGTTCACAAGGTGAAATATATTTCAATCTTACACTAAACTAAACAAATTTTCTTTTTATTACATGCAAAGAAACTTTTTAAAAAGACATAAAAAGGCATAAAACCTAATACTTAATGAAAAAGCGCGCCAAATAATAATACAACGTGGCGTCATTTTCGACGTCACGTCATTAAGTTGGTACCCAGTACTGTGCACGCTGGTATTTCACTGAAACAACGAAAGGGGCTTAAATTCAAAACAGTGAAATTATCAAAGTGGTAATTTCACTGTTTCAAACAGTGAAATTACCAGTTTTATATCACTGATATATTTCTATAAACCACCGAAAAGCATGTAATAAATTCGACTAACTAGGTGTTGCTTTTCACAAATGCTCTGATTATTTCTATTTTATTTAGGCTATTAAAATGTAATTGATTTCTGTTTCTGTATCTTTACTTGTTATCTTTAGTTAAATCGTTGTCATAAAAAAAATTGGAAAAGCAATGAGAATTTAATAAATTTTGAATAATCAGACAGAAACATTAATATTAAAACATTTTATTTGGCGATCATTGTTGTCATAGATTATCCAGTTACCTCATGCTGTCATGTTCGTCTGCTGTATATATGTTTTCTTAATGTCATTTGCTTTCAAAAAAAACTTATCAAGCATTAACATGTCTAATATATTTAATAATATAATATAATCAATAGTGTCAAAATCTGTACAACTAGTAACACACGTTTAACCTTTGATTCAGTACCATAACAAATAACATGAAAAGTGTTTCGTAAACATTTTAGACTTTAATTGGTTATAAGAAATTTATACACAGAATAATGCAAAATCAAAACCGTCAAATAAATTGATCAGCTAGAGGAAAAAGCAATTTACACTGTCACATTGTTTGGCGCAAGAGAATTTATTTGGCTGTAAACAAGATAAAGATTATGAAAGAAAATTAATGTTGAATGCTTAAACAAAAAGCGGAAATGAAGGCATGACAATACAATTTGTTTCCCATACCTTTTTCTATTTAAAATGTTGCATGAGGATATGATTTTACTAATATTTCATCCTAAGTATTATAAATTAAATGAGATTTATTTTGCAGAATACCCTCAGTTTCTTAATGTAGTACACTGTATATCAGAATGTGTACCGTAGGTTTCGACGATGACATATGAGATAAATCTTAGAAACAAATGTCTGGTACAACATAACTACATGCATGTGTCTGTTTTGGTATCACTGCGTAAAGAATCCGATTTGATATTAAGTCAGCGTAATGAAATAATTTTTATCAATCCTCAGAATATGACATAAATGTGCATGTGTACGTATATGTTGTAATAATAAAAAATATTGTTTAGTTCCTTTTTAACAATAAAGCAGCAAATGAACTTCAAGCCAGAAAAAAAAGATTACAACTATTTATCAGTTTTGTAATACATTTATCTCATCTGGACAAAATATTCAAAGTCCCATTATGTCAATTTAATTTTGTAGAGGTCTTAGAACTAAAAACATCATTTCTTTTGTTGTTAAATGTTACTACGAGAAAAATAAAGAAGTAATGAATATTGTTTAACATATTCGTGCAATGGTAAACCGCACTGTTTCCAAATAATTTGCTCAAAATTATTCAAGATTATCAAATATTAATATTGGTCGCTATAATCAGAAGTATTTAGTTTTAATGGTAATGTTTTTGACACAATATATCTCTATAATTAAGCTTTAGTAATACGAAATGAAAATTTAATTTTCAGCATTTTACTTTTAGTTTGTTTAGTTATCCGTTAAGTTAATAAATCTGTATTTTGTATTGATAGAATGGATCATTTTATCATTTCTAAATATAAACGGTATTAATGATATACATTGTACTATGAGGACTTTATATTATAGATTATCGAAATAAATAAGAGAATTATATAAAATACGCTTCATTACAAAAATTAACTAGCAAAATAGTTTTACATATTTATTTAAGGTAGCTTTAATATGTTTTATAAATTATTAGATGGAATTGTTTTACAACCGAAATTCTGAAACAAAAGCAATTGCCGGATGATTTTCTGACATTTTCATCTACATTTGCATGATAAACAAAACATTGCATCACGTCGCCCTAATTCCAGAGTGTCGTAACTCCAATTTTGAAAAAAATGAGTGTTTGGTATCAAAATGTTCGTAATTTTTTTCTCTATCTAATGGTAAGAACAACATTACTCTGGTTCTTGCCTGTAACAATATATTGAATGGGTCAGAGTGCTGTAAGTCCAAAAATTGTGATAAAAATACAGTCCATAATATCGTAACTTCTGAACCAATAGTTTGTTAAGATTCTAGTCACGTGATGCTGTTTTGACAAAATGGCAGATTTTTCAAGGTATCAGGAATGACAGTTTACGTTTTATATTTCTTGATAACATGTAAGTGTTTTGCTTTAGATGTTATCTAATTATCTATAGATTAATATTTTATTGAACTGTTTCAAACCTTAAAAAGAAATAATAACTACTCTTAACCCTTGAGCTAAATTCAAAGCACCATGCTGTGTTATGAAATTCGGATAGCATGAAAATCGGATAAATTGATACAAACTTTCAATATTCACAAGTATCAGCTGTTAATAACTTGATATGTGATTGATTATATGATCGATTGATCAATGTTACCATTAAATACGGACAATCAGGTTTTGCATAAGATTGTTTATACTTTTAACTTACAAACAAAACTCATCAAATAGAAACATACTACTGCCATTATTACATTTTGTACAATGTTTTTCTTTACTTATATAAGACAAATTACGGTACTGGTGCTAAGAGATTCGAATAAAATTTACACATATAACTTTACCACTCATAATTGATGTTAAATTAGGTTAATCATGTTTATTTCATAATTCATAATTTCATAATTTTCATAAATTCAAAATTCTGCACTTTCATCACAAAAATATCAAAAGTTTTGCTGTCCAAGGCATTATGCAATCCAGAGTGGTTAACAATACCCACTGTCATATAGAAAGAAAGACAAAACACTTTTAAAATGGCAGAAGTGTTCAGTCCTACATCACTCGTTTGTGGTCTTAAAACAGTACGCCCAAACGTCAAAGACTATATGGTGGGTTAAAGTTGACAATATGCCTATAACAAAAGTTTAAAAGCTGAGATCGAGTTGTCTCAGATGTACCATTTAGCGTTGAATAAGAGACGTCATTTGCACAACAAATACTTATTAAACAGAATGCCACCCTGTTGACCTACTCAGCTATTTTGCATAAATCAACAGGGTGTCAGTCTATACCTTTTTGTCAACATAATCATTTTCAATCTTATGCTAAAATTTCTTATGTAATTGAAACATGCAAAGCAAAATTAATCTCAGTTTCTAAGTTAAAAATAATTCAGTACATCTACTTCCAACTCGTAAGGTAATACTACCTGTAATTATCAAGTGATTTGAACCTTTGAACTCAAAATTATCCATTCCCAAAACTATTTTTTAAAAAGAAAAAAAATATGCTTAGTTAAAAATTGTCATTCGATTGAAACGTAGAAAAATGATTTTGTGAAAAAATGTTACAAAGTCTTAAGACCATATCAAACATTAAGGAATCTTTAAATTGTCATATTTGTTTCATCAAACGTTTGTTGAAGTAAAATAGAATTAATATTTGACTGAAACTCTTAGATATTGAGCATTGCTTTTATACGAATGGGTAATTGATGTAAACAGTTCAGTTAAAAACATTAAAAGCAATTAAACGTATACTTAATTGTTATTGTATGTAAAAAAGTTGTATGCCACTTGATATATAAATACATGTAGTAATTGAAGTACAGTAGATCATTGAAACACCATAATCCAGATCTGTAGCATCTTTGAAAATTTGTGAGCTTTGAGTTGTGTTTCATATTTTTCATTTTTTTTTTAAACAAAACATTAAGTAATGCTGTTCTTAGAAAAGTAAAATTTATAGGTTTATTCTTTTTCATGTTACAGAGAAAGGAACTCATTGTTGATGTTGTTTTTCAAAGTTTAAGCAGTTACATCTTTCAAACATTTTTGTGTGTTTTGTAAGTCAAATTGTGTTCAACATGCTGTTTGTATGCAAGTAACAAGTATTCAAAATTGAATTTGGAATGAATTAATGATATAATAAACGAAACCAAAAGTAAATCTGAATTTCAAATATTTTATAGTGTACAGTGTTAATGTGAAAATAGCATATCATATGATAAAAGTTTTGCTATTTAACGTCGTAAATATCAATACAATGACGACGTTTCTAAATTTTGATTTCGTTTTGTTTAACTCAATGTGATACATTTACAAAATCAGTAATATTTTTTTTTTTTGTTCATTTGCAAGGCTCACTATTTCATGTAAATGGTCATAAGATAATGAAGCCCGGGTTCAATTTCAACCTTAAAATGCCTATTCGTAGCTTTTCACACTTCACCGCATTGTCTGGATTTCTATTATTGACTTTTAAAACTAAATTTACTGTTTTGATCCTGATCACATTACATGCTCTGTGGTGCCTAAATAAATGTGGATCCAGACTATTCGTTAAAGCATTCAATTTCTAGTAACGTCTAAATTTAATATAATTTCAGTATAAAACAGTAAAATAGTCATTATTTCACACTGTTGTAACTCCTAAATGTAATGATATTTTAGGGTCACATTGCTGTAACATATTACAGCATTCTGGTTCTTGTATTTTTGTCAATAAAATATATTTTTCAGTGATTTTTCATTTTTTTTTTATTTTGATTTTTAAAAAAACTATCTACAGGAACTTCTTCGTAATTAAAAGTGTAAAAGTTAAAATAATTCTGCACACTATGATATATTTTATATTAAAATTGGTTGAGTAAGTGTGAAGATATAGCCTGTTAAAACTTTGAAGTCGATTTTCTCAAAATGGTAAAAATACGACTTACATCATTATGGAATTAGGGCGACGATCAGTAAAAGTAAGGGCTAAATGTAAGGTTTTTTATCCTTCTATTTTGGTGCACAATAGCCGGTTTAAGCTCCATAGTAGTGCTTATTCTGCTGACCATTTCAAGACAGCGTTCCTATATGTCCCTAAGATCTACTAAGGTAAATACGACGATTGTATTCCTTCCCTTAAGTCTACAGACAAACAAGTATTTGTTTCAGTAACCATTACTTTATCTATTCTGGCACCATGTGATTATTTTGTTTAATTTGTTTAATATATCTTAACTTAAAACAGTTGCAGTTGTACAATGGTAGCTTTATCGCAAATGTATTGATCAAATATTAATTGCTATTACAATGTTAAAATTATAACATTTTGTAAAGGCTTTCGGAAAAAGCATGAGAGACTTTTCTCTTACAAAAAAGCATATTCAGGCACTGATACGTAATCATTCTGCCTTACCTATTTCCCTTACAAATTTGTCTTGGATAATTGACATTTTTACAGGGCTATAAAGATTGTTATGATTTAGTATATACATTAGGTTTCACAACCTATTTGTCTAATTAATTAGTGGTCAATATACCTGTAGGAAAAATGAATTATTTAAAACTGTACTTAAATCTACCATGGCTAACCATGCTGTATTCATATTATTTAAATTGACACAATCATGAGACAGCAATCTAAATGACACGAGTGTTAATTGTACAGTGATGTTATCCTTCATTTGATTATTGGCAAAATGATACGAAATAGCAATTTTGGCGAACCGACTCTGGAAGCATACATTGTCATATTTTGTAATAACAATCCTTCATCCAAATGTCTAGATATAATGGGACATTATGGTAATGTTAACGACGATAATTTATCAGTGACATAAACTAAGACGTGTTATTCTGACATAATTCATTTCATAATAATGCTACAATATTCATAATCAACACTCTACTATATTCAGCCATTGTAAACGCTATTATGTCTGAATATTTACATAGTTACCATGGAGTGAAATGAATAATGTTTGCTTTTAGTAGATGTGCAATAAAAATCTGGAAACAAAGTGATCCCTGGTAGCATAAATCACTTGTCTACATAATTACATGAAAATTGCAGACTCGGTTTGATTGAGTCTGTACATGAAGGATAATGAATAAGTGTATCATCCCTCACGCCCCTAGCACCGGCCTGAGCGATACTCAATTCTCAAAACTTAATAGTGCTGGCATCAATGATCCCGAAGGAACAGGAAAATATAACAACACTGAAGTGAAGTACGGCGAAACTTTTTACAGCTGCCTCATGGCACTTAACACCTGCTGCTGTGCAGTATAATAATCTGGAAACAAAGTGATCCCTCGGAAGCATAAATCACAACAAAATAACATAAAAATTATAGACTCGGTTTCATTGAGTCTGTACATGAAGGATAACAATTAAGTTCAACATCCCTCACGACCTCTAGCACCAGCTTGAATTGTACTCAATTCTCAACACTTAATAGTAAAAAGTCATAGAAGTTATGTGTATGTTTGGTTAATAATAACTGACTTTTTCCGTATCTTGAACATAATTTGTAGCAAGATCAAGTTACATCATAATGTTTTATTTCAGAACATCATAGAACGTGAAATCTTATGCCAAAAGGGACACGTGTTATTTGTTCATCTAAACATTTTGACATACTTTGTCTAACAAACGATGTAGGAATGTACGATTCTGTAGAATGACTCAATAAGACGTAAATTGATGTTTTTGAAAACGACTTCATTATTCCTAGATATATTACGTCAATATTGACTTCAGTGTACACGTAGTATTTAAACTCAATGTGAAAGTTTTTTTTTAAAAGGTAATGTCTTTTATCGTGAAGTTATCTCAATTAAAACAAGACATTTACACAAAAAAAGAAATTCCATTATGAACATAATCTAAAGAAACACATCTTAAGGGAATTGTGTTTCTAAATTTAAGCAAAATTGTAAAATGCTAACTGCGATTTATCGTGACTGATTACACAATCTGTTTTGTATCACGTTGTGTACAATCAGGTTATTTCATTAATGATACAAAGCGAAGACGATAAGATATCGCACGGTATTAAATCAAAGGGGATTCTGTCATTTTTTCTTTCCCACTATATATATAATATAACAAGGGATACAACTCAAAATTGCTCAATTCATGAAAAAGTAAATAGAACGCAGTAAACAAAAGCTTTGTTTTCTTCTGATTGTTGGGCATTCTTGAAAGAATCGATAATTTCTAAAAAAAATGACTCACTTGGATACATGAGAAAGATATTATTAAAAGTACCCTTTCCCGTTTTATTTGTTCACACGTTCGTAAAATGTCAGTTTGTAAAAATTACCATGTAAACCGTTATCTAATGCAAACGTATGCTCATATAAGAAAGGTTAACCATATAATCGGTTAATATCAATCATCCACCACCATCAATGATGCACTCATTAACCTCTGGTAACAACTTTTATTTGTATTGATAATTTCTATCCTAGGCTTCCATTTTGATATTGCCCTGCATAATGGACGACAATTTGACAGCCAATGAAAATATTGAAATGTTAGTTATTTCTTTCAATGTAACAGGTTTAAATGAAGAGTTTAAAGAAGAACTTGGGTAATGACACGTTCACATATTAACTTCAACAATAACTTTGATGGAATAGAGGATATTTTATACAGTTTACACGTGTGAATGCATTTTACGAACCCGTGCTGGTAATGCGAGGCCATGACTTGTATCCTTTGTTTATATATTTGTTTTGTGTATATAGATTTAATGAAATAAGGACAAAATTCCCTATGTATTAAATGCCTCTTTACATCGTCATTTATAAAAACGATAAAGTATATTTGTACATTTCATGAACTTAATTCATCACTATTATATGAATACTGTTACGAAAATATAACATTAACGATTACGATTTGTTAGATAAGAACTATTTCGTAGTAAACACCAGAAAAAATATACACAATTATCAAATGTTTTATTAAGTGAATTGAATTATGACAGTAACAGTTTAGTTGCGATGCATGATGCAAAATTATAAGGACCAAGGACATCACATGGAGTAGAAATTGCACCTACTTTAAAGCGGAATAGAATCCCTCTGAATTTCGAAATAGATTTTTATAAACGTCAAGACAAATTCGCATTCGGAAGATACCTTATTTTTTATAACAACTCGACCTTTTGACTTTGATCAATTATAATAATGCTTCATTTAAAATCAAAACAATTATTCATTTAAGGTCGGATATGACAAAACCATCTGGTCGGTACAAACAGAAATATATTTTCGATATTTATGAATACAAAACAGGTCTATTGTAACAGTTATTATCTGCAGGAAATCAATTAAATCCTACGCTTACACGCGTCTGTCAGTACAAGTGTTTTGAACCTATTAACAACACAAATTCAATGATACAATGTTGCGTCCATGAGTAATATTAAAAGAATTATTTCATGAATTCAAAGAACTGATTATGTTTTCTAACAATACTGTGACATTCTCAAATAAATTTCACTGACTTACAGATATAGATAACAAAAATTCATTTAATTTGTCGACGATTTGACGTTTTACGATTCATCATTATAAATTTCTTCTGAGGAAGAAACGAATTTCTACTGTGGAAGAAACGTTCAATACTGACAATAAAAATAAATAAGTGCACTTGAGTTGAGACTAGCTTTCAACAAAGCTAGTAAAAATGCAACTATAAAACCAATATTGCTTTTTTTTGACATCAGACCGAAAAGACATAGGTGTATAGCTGGATAAATCTATCAATTAAATAGTGAAGCCATTAAAGGTAGGACACCCGATAACGAAAACATCCACTTGTTCTATGTATCTAAAAATATCTTTTAAACTGATACAAAGTAAATGTGGACAACATCATGAAAATGTAGTGAGCATTCGAATTTAAACAAAGTGATGATGACAAAGCACAGGTTGTCAATTGTATAACGCTTGTATATGATGTCTTTCAATATGTTTTTCATTTAAAATTTATACATACTTAGTTCGGAATTCTTTAATTCTTTGTTGCATAATAAATGTAACAGTTTTGATATTAAGCGTTGAGAAGAGTTGTTGTTTTACCCTTTTTCGAATGGGTGGTTCCAGTATTCCTATTTATTACTGTTGGATTACTCCTTAAGATAAGTTGCATGTTTTTTTCTAATTTGTCTATTGATGCTTTAACTGTGATATCTTATGCAGGCTTCGTGACTGTGATCTCCTTTCCGTTTAATTCTCCAATTCTTTTATCGTTAAGAGTACATATATTCTTTTTCATTGGGACCACACGCCGCTTTTCATGGAATGTCACGATCGCGTCATATGATGAGCCGCCATACGATCACTTCATCAGATTTTTTCAAATTCAAAATTGCACAATTTTCATATTTGTGTATTGTATTCTGCTTGTGCTGGTGATCGGGGCTTAGACTGTAGCTTACAGAAACTAGTACTTTTCATGAACAGGCTCACACGAGCCAGCAACATTTCGATTCTGTCGTTTTTGCGTTCTTAAGGGATTCCGTGTTTCTCTATTTTATTTTCTAACGCTGAACGAACATGCTTTCTTTCTATACGATGTCTTAATGTAAAAAAGGTGTTATTGAATCTCAGATGATTGTGCACATGGAAATAATTGCATTATAAATAGGTTTTTAGTGATTTTAAATTACAAATGCAAAATTTAAACGTAAAAACTGCTATTATGAAAATCCATTGCTTCACCACAAAGTTTCACTTTTACAATAAAATTCAATGACTCGCATTTAATGCTTTTCTGTGACTAGATAGTAATTTTTCTCATAATCATAACCACGCAACAACAATAACCAGTTTTTGGATAGATCATGGTTCAGATACAATGACGAATCATTAGTGTAGTTTTCGCTAAATTTTCGCAAAATATTGCTATTATGAATGTCCATTGCTTTACCACAAAGTGTCATTTTTACATTTAAATCGATTACTTGCATTTAATGCTTTTCTGTGACTAGAAGGTAATTTTTTTCATAAACATGAATATGAATGCGAATAAAATATAATAAAGTTTAAGATAAAGATGTATGTATTCTATTGAATTTTTGTTGAGCTCAATAGAAAAAAATATACATTTACTTTGATTCGAAAGATATTACAAATGACTATTTTCTAATATAAACATAAAGTCTTAAAAGCGATGTCTAGAAAATTAATTATTACTACTCAATATTAAGTTTTAGACATTGCATTAATACAATATCGCAAAACTAAATGCTCTTCTTTTTATGTTGCGTGTTTTCAGTTGAATTGGCAAAATTTACATCCGGACTTTCAAGAGACTACAAACAGCGACAAAACACATTTATATTTTTGTCTGTTTAGTCGTTGTTATTTAATAAACTAATGGAATGTTTGAAATCCAGAAATTAATTTCGGAGAAATACACGATATTGTAAAATTTGATAACATAACCTCGGGGAAATTGTAATACAGACAACATATCTCTGATGAAATTAAGAACAGCCTGAAAACTTTTATCATTTCAATGAAACTAACATGAATTGTTATTCTCTCGGAAAGGGCACAAACAATTTTGACTTTAAAACCATACGCAGCATGTCAAGGAATGACACTTGAATATGTCACATTGATGATATAAAGAAAACAGACATTGTCTAAATTTTAATTTCTGCTGAAGTCGATGCTACAAGGGCATGGATATTTAGATAATAACACATATGCGGATGTTTCTAAATTAAAAAAAAATCACAATTCTCATGTTCTGCTTAAGCCGGTGCTAGTGGGCATTGATAATAGCATACAATTACCACTAGTGCCCATCAACAGACTCAATAAAAACAAGATTGCAACATTTACATTTTACTTCTTTTTATGCGTTCTTTAAGGATTCCGTTTGTCTCTATTTTGTTGCTTTCATTAACCAGTGTTGTCCGTTAACATTTATTTTTTTTGTTCTTTGAGTTCTTTAATTTTTCCATTTTTGAACATTTTTGTTAACTATTTGTAGGCTCTGTACTGTGTGTACATGGTGTACAGGTTGTGAGTCGAGCCAAGATTAATATTTTGATAATGCTATCCATGATGTATCAAATGTCAGACCAATTTGAGAAGCTAGCATTGTTCTTCTAGAACATACTTTGCTAAGAAAAATCTATAGATACATTGATGAAATAGTAACCAGGCGTAAGATATCACGGTCAGTACTGGGTATGATACAGAATTTTATTGGCCGGTTACTGTAGTATTTGTATATAAAACAAGTAACCGAAGTGACAGACTTTGTTTTTTCAAATATTGTCAGTGTTCCTAAAGGGTCCCATTTTTATAAGTAATGCTTTTGTCAATGAGGAAAATATGATTTAAGTCTTTCGACAATTATTTGGTAGTTAAAAGTTATGGATGATACTAATTCTGTACTAAAATGAATAATTGAGATAAACTGGTACTTTACAACTGACAAATCAATAGATGTCTTTTTTATAAGTATTATGTAACACTTAGTCTAGAGAATTGTTATTGAAAAGAATTATCTCTTAATCTAATTAACTCTGCCTTCCGGTCGTGTTTAGACTCCACTGAAACATCTTTCACAGCTGTTATTTTTACACCTCGTTCAATGTATGCAACATGTCTGTCATGCTTA
This sequence comes from Ruditapes philippinarum, assembly GCF_026571515.1. Lineage (NCBI taxonomy): Eukaryota > Metazoa > Mollusca > Bivalvia > Venerida > Veneridae > Ruditapes > Ruditapes philippinarum. The sequence continues at coordinate 154,693 of NW_026859338.1, forward strand.
CAAATCGATGATTCAAATCGAGCACTGCAGACCTAAACAATCAAGCGGACTTTCTGTAACTTTTGATCAGGAAATGAGAAACAATAAATCATTTTATTGCGTGCTTTAATTTCCGCTACATAACAAGACCGAACCTTTATGACATTTTCATACGAACATTCCAAAAAATTATTTATAGAATGATTTTACGTCATAGGATATCAAACGATACGTCATAGTTAAATATACCATAATTGTGCACTTAATACTTAATGTGAAAGAAAAAAATATTTGTATGTCATGTGAACTTAACAAAATCTTGAGATTCATAGAAATCGATAAAAAGTGAAAGTTGAAGTTAATTGATAACATCAGCCAGATATAAAAAAAGGTTTTACTGAGATACATTTGCTACCTTTCTAAAAAAATTCTTCGTTATCAAAAAAAATTAAAAAGTTCAACAGCATTTGTGTCTGTTTAAAATACAACAATAAAATAAAAAACGGTTTTGTAGAAAGAGTTGCCATTGAAACATCCCAATTATTTGTATATTTGACAGAATGGCAGTAATGATATGTTTGTCCCGACATTAGGCACATTTTACGGACAAATGATATATATATATATATATATGTATCTGTCAACATTAGGCACATTTGACGGACAATTGATATATATCGCTATAAAGACATTTCGTAATGAGTGTATCCGTCCGCTAGCAGAATATTTGTTTTTTATTTCATCATGTCTGATCTTAACTAGATGAAGCGCTTCAAGTGTATAGCAAATTATTGTAAATGTTTGAAGTGTTTTTATTAATAAGTGATGTTTTAATAAGTCTTTTAAGATATTCTAGCCGAAGTCTAACAAATTCCAATAAAATAGAGAAAACGAATTCCTTAAGAACGTCTTAAAACGGCAAAATTAAAATTCGTTTCAAAAAGATGTCATATGACATAATTTATATTATCTCCAACTTATATTTGCCAGAGTTTACATCGGATTATCATGTTTTCTATTATTTAAACATTTTAATGCTTGTTATGACTATAAAATGATACTTCTTAACATTTTAAATTCATCTCCTGTTTGATAAGAATATTCTGATTTTATTGATGTTTTGATTCCCTTTGTTTGTAATTTTCAGCAAATTAAAGTTTCAAGGCTAACGAGGATTCTGTGTTGTATGGAAAAAAAACTAACCAAGACATGTCACCGTATTGGAATAATTGGGTTGTAACTAATATTGTTCATATTCAGTTAAAATCTAAGCTTTAAACAGTTGCAGGAGTGCCACCGGTATCAACGTATACACAGCTATCGTTAAAGAGTATTAAATGCTTGTTACATGTTTTTATTTCAGAAAAGATCATGCAACTTCTCCGTTTCTTCTGGCACTGATACATTGATCTCCCTTACCATATGGTCTTGGGTATTGACATTTTAACGAGGATGAAAAGATTGTCGTGATAAAGTAGCTACGTTCTCGTGGTTTTGAAACACATTGTTTAATACATATTGATAAAAATGTCATCATAATTATAGATAATTGATCTTTGGTAATACATGTGTATTATCCTTGCCAACGAAGCTTTTAAATTTTGGGTAATATTTACAGAATTATTATTAAAAATATAAGATTTTTACATAATATATATATATGGTCCTTTATTTTTATTTTTATATAACTGACAACTGAAACTTTTTGTAATCTGCTTTTAATGTATATTTATAAAGTTTCGTGCATGTGAAAGCTTAAGAAATAAGAAAAAACATTTTATAAAGCTTGTTTGGGAAATAAGGAAAAAGAGGAATAAATACTAGTATTAATTTCCAATTTTATATAAAACATAAAAGCTCGAACATGCTTTGTACCAATCTTGAAATCTGATAATTTGACGATAACAATCACAATTTGCTAGCATTGAAAAAGCAATTATTCAAAACTGTACTTACATTAACAACGATACACCACTCCTGAATTTGTGTTTGTGTATCTATATTATTTATGATTACTAAATCATGGGTAAGTGAACCTAATGACACTTGTGTAATTTATATACTGATATTATCATCATTATAAAAATGATACTATTCCACGACAATTTTTGCGAACCGACTGATATAATTCATTGTCATACTACATAACAACAATCCTAAAACCATTATCTAGATATAATGAGACATTATTTTAATGTTAACGGCGATAATATATCAGTGTGATATACTTATACGGGTTATGCTGATTAATAAACATCATCCTGATTTTAATTATGAAGCTATTTTAGCACATTGCTATCTTCAAACATTGTTAACGCTAATATGTCTTTATTTTTTACATACCATGTAATGAAATGAATAATGCTTGTTTCTTTTAAACTGCGTAATAATGTCGATTTTAATGCATAAAATGCTATTATAGCATGTTCAAGTTCCTTCATAATGAAAACATTCACCAATAATATTTCAGTACTGTACAAGCATAAAACGTACGCTTTGTGTCAAAAAAGCATGTTTATTCGTTCACAGAAACAACTTGACATAATGATGTTACGATTTTCGAACGATGCAGGAAAGTACAATTATGCCAAGTGACTCATAGCAACTTTTGAAAATAAGTAGTGACTTAAATAAGATTTTCTCGAAGATCAATTATGGCGACTTCAGAAAATACAATGTCGCATGTTGACATCGTGCACGCGCTATGTTTCAGCTCACTGTGAAAGTGTGTTTTTCCGTTGACAACAAAAAATCAGCAAATATTAAGATAGTGCAACATAATGCTATAACATTTAAATACCAGTGTAATCAATGAATAGTAGCACTTCGTTTTCTCAATCATCACTTTGTTTGAATATCATTTGATAATTCACTTTGTTATTAAATGCCATTTTTTATATTTTCTTTTCAAAGTACATTGATATTAATCACACTAACATATTCTTCGATTTTTTATTATGGTATTACTGAAAAGTTGCAATTCATTTTTGTGCATATTTGGCACAAAATTAACTGTTTAACTTTCAGACTTTCACAGAATATTGCACGTTCTTAAAAATTATTTTAGACAGACAGCATGCATCATTCTTTTTAACGCTGAACTTAATAGGAATTATTAAAAATGTACATGACTTTAAAATGTGATAGTATAAATGATTTCAAGAGGGAAAACGTAAAATAGGCATAATTATCTTTATATGACTTAAATGCCTTTCAATTTGTTTAATGCTAATTTAGGGACTTTCAAGGGCTTATTTCTCGCTATAATGTCAAGTAAGGCATGAATGTGATTTCCAAGTGGAAACTTCATTTGAGTTCTGCCGGTCTACTTAATATGCTCTTTCTGCATACCATATTTTCTGTACACTTAGAAGTTATGCAACTTATTTTATTTTTCAATACTATTTTAAGACGTTAAATTAATCCTACTATGAGTTATATTGTGTTCATTTTCTTAAGTTTAAAGACAAGTATTTTTTCAGTAACCATTGCTAAAGGTTGTATACCCCTAATGCATTACCTCAACTTTGAAGAGTATTCAAATAGGCTAGAATCACTGTCAACTTCATTGAAACTGAGGGGCGTGGGTTCAAACCCAAAAAGGGGCAATTGTTTTTCTTTCTGGCTTTTTTCTTTTAATATTACCAGAAATAATGAAATGAAAACTACAAGGTAAAAGAATTTTATATTTTGCAATATCAACCAATATACTTTTAAGAAAATTTAGGCAAACTTTGCAAAACAGCCCCTTATTGTGTTTTTTGAATAAGGCTTTTTACAGAGAGAAATGGTTAAATAATTGTTTAAAGTGGGTAACATATACAATTTGCTCGTCTAATTTATTACCAGAATGTTATTTATTTGTTTTTTTTTAACAATTAGCAATAGGAAACAGTTGCAGTTGTAGCATTGGTTGCTTTGATCGAAAATGTATTGATGTAATATTAAATGCTAGTTACTAGTTGATTTTTAAACAATTTTCCGGTAACAGGCTACATAGAATGTTAGCTTATTGAAAAGTTAAATGCGTAAATACTGATCGTTCAATTATGATTTTATAACATGTTAAAATTTACGCATGCATACATAAATTCAATATCAAGACAATAGAAAAATACAAAATTAATTATCGCTACGGAGAGAAACAGCGAAAGTGAATATATTTATTAGATCTAGATTTTCTCAAATGCCAGGATATAAAGCTAGTAGATAAATCAAATTTTAATATTTTATAAACACCCATACACACTCAAATTGCCTTTTATAAATTTAAATGGTCATTTTCTAGTTTTCTGTGTTATTTTCTGTCATTTAGAAAATTCCTGCGTATTTGAGACAAACATGAAAATAAGATTGCCAATGTCTTTTAATGATTGTTTTTTAACCTATAATAGAACAATAACAGAATGCATTCTGTCAATACTTACTGATTCTTTTTCATTATGTCGTATAAAAAATATCTAAAAGAACCAGTGAAGAATATAATTTTATAAATATTGCGGAAAGAACGAAAACTATGTGGCATTGACTTTTATAATTTTAGATTCGCAACAGATTCAGAAAGTTTGTTATAACTCTGCCTTACCAATTTGTCTTAAAGAATTGACATATTTACAGAGCTATAAAGATTGTTACGATCTCGTAGCTCCCGTGTTGTATTTTGTAACGCAACAGATTGTTTAAATAAATCTATACTAATAAACATGCCATGATAGATAGCAAATGAATTATTAGTAAGACAGATAATTAATTAATTTGGAAGTAAAAAGTTTTATCCGTAATAAAAATGATTGTATAAATAATTAAAAGACCTTTTGTAGAAGAAGCACATTGTAAATATGAGAACAATGCACTTAACTTAATTCAAAATTGTCAATTGTATATGTTTTGGTAGTATAACTTTTTTTGAGCTGCATACAGATAATTCACCTTGCTATGTTGATAAATACAAGGAAATTAAACTTGAACATACCAATTTTTAACAAAACTAAGAATTTGGCAATAAGATAACACCTCTAGATCGAATAGTTGGTCCTATTTATGTTCAATATAACTGTAGATAGGAAAAGTTGTACTTACATTTACTATGATACACCATTTCTGAAATTTTGTATTAATATAAATTATGAAAAAGAATGTATTAATATTATTTTTGACGATTAAGTGAACTTAATGACAGGATTGTCATCTATACTTTGATACTCTATTTTGCTTGGTTACAGACAAATTACTATAAAACGACATTGTTAACGAACCTATTGAAATAATTCTTTGTCATATTTCCTTAAAATTAACCGAAAAACCATTATCTACATAAAATGAGACATTATTTTAATGTAACCGGCGATAATGTATCAGTGTTTTATAATTAAACGGGTTATGCTGATTAATAAACATCTTCCTGATTTTAATAATGAAGCTTTTTAGCATGTTTAAATAAATCGACACTTTGCCATGATTGTTAATACTAATATGTCTTAATATTTACAAAGCCTTGCGTGAAATGAATAATGTTTGTCAGTTATAAAGTTGTAATATTGTTTATTATTGATTAAGCCTTATCTAGAACCTAATTTGCTCAGTATCATGTAGCAAGATCAAGTTTCATAATAATCTCTTTAAAGATATGAATGTATTCACCCATTATGTTTTGACCTGAACAAGCATAAAGCAAACACTATATGTCAAAGATGTCAATTCCGATTTGTTCACCAAAACAACTTGATAACAAAATTGCACGACTTTTCGAAATTTACTTTTGGAATTCGTGTACAATTTAATATTCGCCTTGACCAATAACTTGAGTTACCCAACTCCGCCTGTCTTTACTGGTGGTCAAAGAAGTGGCAGATTCAACCGTCTGCATAATATAGTACTGAACAAATTGTTCTAAAAAAGGAAGCCCTTACTCATCGTAATATACTAATAGAATTAGCCCCTTTGAGTGTGATAATTTTTTGTCCGTATAATATTCAGCTAGTGCCTTAAAAACATAAACATGTAAATGCCAATGCAATAATTGAAAATCATTCAATCGTGTATTTAATTATCTTTAAATGCACTTGGTATTTGTCATTGTTTAGAAAGATTTAGTATGCATTTTTTTTCATTCTGACATTAAAATTGCTTCATTTTAAATCCAAACCATCTCATACATGTTCGTAAAATCTCTCAATATTCCACGTTTGGGTGGATTTATAAATTTACAAAACGTACATTGGACAGTACATTACTATGTGTTTTATTTCCACTACTTTATTGTGTTTCCTCTTTCCTCGGGCCGATCTCATATTCATTATTCAATTCACTAATTGGAAAATATAATAGTTATCAATTTGCAGGTGTTAACGACGAAATATGCCTTATGTAAAATACAAGATTATAAGAAGCGTTAATAAGAATCATTTTGTTATTGTTAAATAACGCATTCATAAATGATTAAAAGCTATACTTTTAATTGATGTTATATTTTCGGAAGAACATTCTTATTCTATTAATTTAAGTTGAAGGGAATGTAAAACCATCCTTAACCATTTTTATGAAGCATTTAATATTTCGTGATATCTTATCAGCTTCGATTTGCACGAGTTATTTGCATGTACACAACGTGCAAAAACCCAATGGTGTTAACTGTCACGAAAACAAATTGTGCTTAGCATTTCCAAATATTTATTGAATTGATGTGTTTCATTGTGTGATACACTAATTTACACGGATGTAAACAATTAGACATGCATTCATATGAGTTGCTATAATACAAATGGAAAGAAAACAAGTTAAGCAAATTATTTCTTACAAGCTAAGTTTATAATAATTTTCTGCTAGTTTCAAATGTCTTGATAATGATTGTGAGAAATGTTAACCTAAAGAAGAACATTAGATGTGACTTATGTCTCATAAATGATATAGTTTGATTTTGATTTGAATAAATGTTTTGATTTGTAATGACATGCTGAACGAAACATTGTTGTTCAAACATTTGATCAAAACACTTAACAGATAGATTAATTATAAATAAGTGAAATATATGAAATAGATAATATGTTATACATATCATATCATCAGCCCTGTAGGCGAGACTGTTTGTCCAATGACATTTCAGAAAGTCTGATATAAGATTAATGTTGTTGTTTAAGGCCTGAAAAAAATATGTCTGTTTCGGGTAACCCGACCCTACCTATAAAAATGCGCCGACCCTAACTATTTTTTTTCCGTTTCTGAACCAAAAAAAAAATTCGTTAGCGAATAGAGAGTTTCAAAGGGCGGATAAGTGCGAATTGAACGAGACGCTGTCGTAAAACGCTCAGACGATTTAGATCGGTCATTTTTAGTTATACTTGTTCTGTTTGGCTCGTGCTGTATTGCGGTCCAATGAATATCAAGCTAATGGAAACAAAAATTCTACATGTAGACGACATTTTTAGAAGGTAATTCCTACCGGAAGTATTCTCCGGCTTCCGTTTTACATACATTGACATAGAGCGGAACGGGGAACCACGCACGTGTTGCGTGAGAACACTTCCGATTTAGGAATTTCTTATACATGTAGAATTTTTCTTAAAATACAGGCACATAGGACTTAATGCCACTCGTGGTGGATAAAACCATTTAAAAGTATGTAAAATCCAGTTGTTTGCATGTGTGTTCGAACCGTTTGATATCTTTGTTGATGTAGTATTTCAAGCGTAAATACCAGGCTACATTGTACATGTCATGACGGTCTCATCTTTCGGACCTGGGTGATTTCTGACTTTCTGGCTTTACTGTGGTAATTTACGTGTAAATAAGGATCTGTTCATAGACAGTTTTGATAGAAAAATATATATTGCATTGATTTCATGCGAAAATTCGACGATATTACCTGCCAGTGGAAAATTTTGACACCGAGAACGAACATACCCATAATTTTCGTACTCGGATGTTGCATAGATCTACTTTGTCAGTGAAAAAAAAAAATTTTTTTATTTTTATTTTTTTTAGTATATTGATATTTTATTGCATAAATAACAAGGTTAAACACATTCTAGTTCAAATCAATGCCACTAGCACCTTTGTTTTTGAAAGGAAAATTTCCACCAACCCATCGTATCTGGCTTTCCAATTTCGAAAAAGTCATTTGTGAGTCCAGCACGCGGAAACAGCGCATCTCCGCCGCATGTTGGCATTTCTGTCTGAATATTCCCTCCACTTAGGGGTAAATTTTATCTCGACATGTTAACAGGTTTAAGTCATACAGTAGGGGCTATGAACAGCATGCAAGTAATACTCCTTTCATTTAATACTGCTTTGATATGTAAAGATGCATTATTTGTTTGTTTGTTTGTTTGGATTTTTACGGCACGTCAACACATAACTGGCCATATCGTGCCGAATGCTATAATAGGCTTAAAATATTATGTAAAACATTGTAAATGACAATAGAAATGAGGCAATTAGATCCTAGAATACAAATTTATCTCTTTTAAATAATCAATTATATTTTTTGATGGAATTATATTAAAAAGTTCTTTGAGTGAATTTACAGAATAAAATCTATTACGGGCCTGTGAAAAATCATGATATTCAAGAAGAAAATGCTTGACAGTAAAATTTTCATTACAACCTACACAGAAAGGGGCATTGTCATTTGTGAGGAGATAAGAGTGGGTAATTTTAGTGTGTCCAATTCTGCATCGAAGAATAAAACCAAGTCTGTTATTTTCTATCTTTCATTAATTTTTTTATTGCTTTTAATATTTAAAAATTTGAAAAGCTGTTTTAATATGTCCTGTGCCACACTTCAAAATGAATAAACAGTAACATTAAAATGAAAATAACACTGAAGTTACACATTGACTTGACTTGAAAATTGAAAGTGTTACAATTTATTCAACCAGTTCAAGTTCAGACAGTAGTTAGAGGCAAATGAGACCCTAGTCCCACTGAAAATCTAGTGCACTTGAGTATAAAGTATAGCCACAGGTCATATGTACGTAGCTATTCTGGAGACCTGCAAAGCTTTTCCAGTATATTTTTCATCCTCTTTTGCATACTGAAACAAATTTTTTAGCCAGACTTGGAGTCTGACTCTGTACTGTGCATCATTTTGTTTCATACCGTCACAAATGTATCCCATTTTCCATGTGTTATTGAGATCTAGTCTTTGCTTTTTTTCAGATGGGCCATGGATACTATTAGACGACACTTTGAATGACATCTACGAAATGCCAATTCATCAAAAAGCTTGGTTATTGTCTTTGATATGTTGACATACATGTATCTGATAGAAAATAAACAGTATTTGATTGACAATGGTGTCATTTTACAAATAGAAGTGTTTGTACTTTTTATGTGAACCAGTGTATCAAAAGTGCAATTCAAAATTATAGAAATTGTACCATAGTGTCAAAATATACACTTTGTAATACTGTAAAAGTTTCAAAATGTCAGCACTACAATTGTTAATTCAATGAAATGTGCAGTATTTAATGCATGAATATCAAATAGTGAAAAACAGAATAAGTCTAGATGTTTTAACTAAAACTTTGAAAGCCAGATCACAGCATTTCATTTTAGCTCTTTTATTGTGCTTAACTCCTACCATGTAACCAATGTAGACTCAGATCAGCAGAATTGCAACCATGAAAGCTGATGAGAATCTGCACTGTTTGCTGTTCAGGTTAGAGTCAAACTTTAAAGTAGTGCCTGTAGCAAACAAACGTCAAAATTAACACATGTTTGGGTATATTGTCTTTATTTAATATTGAAATAACATTAAATGGCATTAAAGCTGTGCAGATTTTAATCAGAATTATTGTTTATAATTATGATAAAATATGATAATACAAAGTCAGGCAATGTCAGTAGTGTAGGAAAGACTGCCCTGTGAAAGAAAACACTCTGAACTTACGACAGATTTTGAAAAAAAAATCCCTACCTACCCTACCTAGCAATTTTGGGAAGGTTACCCTAAACAAACATTTTTTTTGCCTAAACAGGAAATACTAAAACAAGCATTATTCATTTTTTCTGTTTTTCTGGAAATCAGGAAGTAGACACAATACGATTTACGACATCGTACTTACGTCAGCAATTAATGACTGTACATCATTGCTATAGACAATAGATTGACATTAATAATTTTATACTGTTGTTTGTACTTCTTTATAGGTGAGACTATTTTCTTTTACCAAATAAATCAGTATTGTAAGAGCAAATATATGTTTATAATTATTATATTATTTTAATAAGTAAAATTTTGATGAATATTAAAGGGTATAAAGCTATATCGTGTGCATTATTTTAATTTATAAAATTTATTAACGGTAAATTGCATTTTGGTGATTATTTAAGCATGCATCTTTCGCTTTTAGGGTATTTCACTACCAAGCTTGTTTCAAAACTAAAACAATTATTTCTGCAGAGATATATTTTTGTGTTATATTTGTAGCTAGGTTTAGGATAATAAATTCATCTTAATGATCAATTTTCCTTTACATAAATCTTAAATACTTCAGATTTATTCATATAAAATAGATTTTATTACAAGCACATAAAGACGTATTGAATACATCTACAGTGTATTTATGCATCTTCTCTAAATGGTAAAGTTATCAAAGTTAGAAAAACGAACGTTAGAAATTAAAGTGACATGAATGCATAAAACCTTCTCAAATTGCTTTCGTTTTATTCTCCGATATAAGCCTTGGGGGACTAACTTTAGAACATAATTACAAAAGAAGTAACAGATTATATACATGTAATTCATATCAGTGGTTTTAAGTTTAAAAAAATATAATAGTTTTCTAGATTATATAAAAACATTTCATCAATTGCAATCAAATACAATGTCTTTGTAGGTAATCTTAAATCTGAATTTGAAAAACACTATCAACTAACTACCAATAAAAATCAAATCACTAATATCATGCAATGAACAACTAAATCCATAACCAATCTCTAACTAGAATTAAACAATGAATACTTCAGTTCCAGACTGGAACAATTGCCAGGAACAGAAAAAATATAGCATTATGAAAATGTCAGGAACAAGACAGGCACTGTCATAAAATAGTCAAATGACATCAAACTTGCTGTAAAATTTATGGTTGAAGTATGAAATAAACTCATTAAATGAGCCGCGTCACGACAAAACCAACATAATGCGTTTGCGACCAGCATGGATCCAGACCATACTGCTCATCTGTGCAGTCTGATCAGGATCCATGCTGTTCGCTTACAAACCCTATAACAAGTAGAGAAACTGATAGCCAACAGCATGGATCCTGATCAGACTGCGCCGATGCCCATGCTGTTCTGGATTCATGCTGGTTGCAAACCCATTATGTTGGTTTTGTCGTGACGCGGCTCAAATGAGATTGTTATAAATGACATATAGTTAATGGTGATAAAACATATCACAGCTCTAGTCACATTTAAAACATCTGTAGGGGGTGCAGTGGCCTAGTGGTCAAGGTGTCTGCCTCTCAACCCAGGGATCATGGGTTCGAGCCCTTCAGGTCACAATCATGTTTCCTCATTTGACACTTAGCACTGGTTAATTCCAGGAAACAGAATGGAAAATATAAGTTGCAAAAACATGTTTCATAATCAAGACAAAATAAATATGTTTAGACTAAAACATCCTGTAACTCTGATAGATGCTCCCTGTTGTCTCTTTGACAATGCTTTAAACCTGATCATATAATGATAAAGATAAGGACAACCTATTCTCAGCACCAGTGACCTTGACTTTCAACCAGAAAACCCGCCTAAGAATATAGGTCCATAAAATGTAACAACATATATAAGATGAAAGATATCAGTGCAATATAACGGAGGTGATTTTGGAAAGTACGTGTGACAGGAGAGAAATGAAGCACAAGCTAGCTACTATATTATCCATCAAAACATTTCAGAGAGCATTATAATAAAAGAAATAATATACTATTATATTAGATTATATCCCTGACCATTGATGCAGGAACTATTTACATGTATATCTATTTCACACCTAATAAAATATAACCAATGAATTTTCAGCATTTACACCACATGATATTCCAAGAGAAATCATTATTAGATGGAATCTATCATATTAGCCTCATTTTCATTCCCAGTGTCTAAAATATATATATCAAATGCATATCATACTCCATCTAGCATCTTTTTTCATTTTCAGAGTACTAAAAATCCATATCAAATCCATATTGTATAGGTAACAATGATCTGTCAAAATGTCAGAGAAAGGTGGTGTGAAATAAAGAGGTCATTATACATTGTTTGAGAATAATACTGATTCTATTGGACTCATACACAGCTACAAAATCTATATCAGACTTGGCTCAGTGTCTCGCCCAATATAGTTTTGACAGCTGTGTACTCATCCAATAGAATTCAGTATTGTACTTGACAATGTATTATAACCTTATAATATACACCGATCCAAAAAAATGATAAGATTATAATGCAAGCATGATATGATAGGAAATTTATTTACAACACTGTTTACAACAAATAATTATAAAAGAAAAGTTTGAAGAGCTGCAGTGTTGATATTTAGGTCTTATAATTGAAAAACAGTTTCTTTCATTAGATATCATTAAAAGATTTTCTCATTTTGAAAGACTTTGGAAATTAAATTCAATCAAAATTAAAAATTATATTTTTGTTGAGATCAAAATGTACATTTGGAAATAGTTTGAAAATATGTAAACATATCTTTACAGCTGATCATGAGTAGTATTAAAAATATGAAAAACCATCAATTCATTCAATTCGAAATTTAATTTTAAAATTTCCAAAAATGGTTATTACATTAAATTTAAAATTTGCACGAAAAACAAAAAAAACTTTTGAAAGTGGGGCAAAAAAAAGCTTTTTAAAAAAAAGAATTTTATTCAACGCAAATTAATTCCCTTTTGGGGGAACGGATCATTCTGCTTAGAAAAAAAAAAAAGAAAAAAATTTTTAAGTCTATTTGCTGTATTTATTTTCAAATGTTTTATTTTTACAAGCAATTATTTCTTTTTATAAAACAGTAGACTTGATAGCATTTAATGTATTTATGAACATTCTTAAATACTAATATACAATTTTCTTTTGTTTTTATATTGTAAATAAATGAATTGATTACGTACGACAATAAAATAATTAATTTATTTTTAGAAATAATGGTAAAATTTTGATATATACTAAATTATCTCAGGAAAACAGAAATAATGTTTATATTAAACAGATTAAATTTTATCTGTAATAAAATCTTATGTAGCGGATCATTGCATTAAAACTGGTTCTTTAAAAAAAAATTAATCTCATCTATAAAAAATAGTGGCCTCATATAAATACTTTACAAAATGCATTTCGCTTCAAATTTGATAAACATGGTTTTCCTTCAAATCTAAGACATACCTAAAATCGATCAGAATCTTAAACGGAGAATTAATTTACTTGTTATTGACATAAATTACATTGCCACAGTGGCAATAAATTTGAATATTGACCTCTTTTTTATTTGAGAATTTAAGAGACAATATACGTTTAACTGGTAAACGACGTCACGCTAAGTTGCCTATCCCCTCATTTAGATTGTGTAAATAGTGTGTAAATATTATTCACAAATTTGCATATCCAAATATAAAAACGTGCTTTAATACGAAAAGTTTATTATGCTATCAAATCGCTTGACCCACATCGAAAGTCTATTTCCGCATTAATCTTTGCTTTTTGAAACCCACACATTATTACAGAAAAGGTTATAGTATTTAAATAAGCAGACAAGATTCAAAGATACAATTGCTTTAATTAACAGCATCTACATAAATTTAAATAACGACTGAATTCTTACAAACTAATGACATCCTTTAGTCTAACTGACTTGCAGAAATAAAGTATCAACGTTCAATTGTGTTGATGTCGATGTAACAATTATAGACAACTTAAAAGTTTGGCGAAATCTTTTTATTGAAATCACTATACACTTGACGAGAAGCGTTGGTTTAAATTTTACAATAGCAATATATAAGATTAGTGCACTTTTTTAAGACTATATGCCCAACAAACTCATCAAAATGCAATTTCGAACAAAGTTTTCACTCTCTGGCGTCAGAATGACGTAAAAGTTTAATCAAGACCTAGCTAAATGAAATATTTATTTTACTACATAATGGGCCCCGATATACTTTAAGAGAGTATCCGTGTAACTACAAATGTACTTCCTTAAAAAATTCGAGTCAACGTTTGTGCTACGTTTACTAAATTTACAACTAGACATTTTGAGAATAATCAATTGGAATGTTGATTAAAACTAAAATTTTAATTATGAGTAGGTTATGATTTTTAAAGTTATTGAACATACATGTTTGAACGAATTTAGAATTGCATACAAACATTTATGTTAAAACAAAACAATTATTATTTTCAGGTCAGGCATGCCAAAAACGCACATGCACAATCAGAAGAAAAATGGAATTATATTTGATTAAATAAATATGCGCGTCTGCCAAAGAGGTGCCTTAAACTTATAATAGAGACTGACAGTTTGTAGATTTCTAAATTAAATTTTTAGTCAAACGCAATAAATTTTCAGACAAGCGTGGAAAATTGATTTATCAAAGTGACAGTATGCTCATTCTTTGCACTGTCAAGTTGAGTTGAGTAAGTTATACATAATATTTCAAAAGGTTGACGACTGTTAAAATGATTTACCAATAATTGATCAAGAAAAATGTTTATGATACAATATATAAACGATCTAAATTATAAAAGGATTGTCCCACTCTTTCAAAGAATTGCACATTTCCGATACACTCTAAATAGTGTTTATAGGCATTCCGTTGGTCAGGTGAATTACTGATTATATTATTCTTAGTAAAATTTATAGTTGAAACAAAACGTCAAGTTATTTTGATTTTTATTTGCTCACAGACCATTTACCAATGGATTGGTATAATGTCACTTTAACCATAATTCATCTAAAATATCTAAATAACGACCTTATTTCAAATAGAAAAAAAGACAATTCCAAAAAAATAAATATTTCGCTTGAAATTTCCAACCACTTTTTGTCATGAATTCTTTTTGATGAATCGAATCCTTTATATATGCTGTAGCTTTTCATGTATTTCAGCTTCACTATTTCCGCTATAGTTGTTGTTTGACTGTGTAGTCAAACAGATAAAAAAAACTTGCTTTATCCAATTACTAAACTGTTATATCTAACTACCATAATTTCCTAGCATGCACTTATGATATTCCTAAACTTCTTAGACATAAGACTACACATAAGTACCTTTAGCAAAACTGATAAACAACTAAAGCTATACATATTGTGTTTTTATTTTCTTGTACCGGTAAGGTTGTAGTTTGAACAATTTATTGAGTAAGGTATTATAATAAAGCAATGACAAAGGATATATCTTTGTATTGAATATTTGTCTTGCCGTACTCAGTAATTGTTCTTGCAATAAATAAATGATATGATCATTTTTTATTTCTTCTAATTTACATATTGATGTCTGTCTTGTTGTAACTTTTTGCATTTCTTTTAAAACGTTTTGAAATTGAAACCGTTTCATCTTTTCTCTTTTTGTGAAAAGTTTAGTGATAATAAAACCATTACGAAAGATAAATATTTAGTTATATTAAAATAGCACAAAAACAGAGTCATGTAATATTAAAACTCGAATGAATTTTAAAGAGAATTATACATAGAGGTTTGCAATAATATATTTAAATCATTGTTATATTACACGCTTACTATAATTAACGACTTTATGGTCGCAACTGCTTTTACATTTATGGAAGCAGAATAGTTAAGCCTTTTATGCTTTAATTTACTTCCATTTAATCTGTCTGTTAATCTGTCTTACAATTCGTATTTAAGGTATAATGAAACAAGTATGAAATGTAAGCGAGGTAAGAAGTCAGTCTCGTGTACTGGTTATTAGTTAGACTGGCTTATAAATATATATTGTGCATAAGCATCTTGAAGACATATATGGACTTAATCGTCCTGTGAAACGCTGTTAAAAACAACTATGTTACAAATACTACTCATCTATGATAGTTGAATAACTGTTTGTATACATCAAAATCGTCTGTGCACTTTTACTGAGGAAGACATCTAGCAAACTGTCCACACATTGACTGTGATGTTAACTTACAGATTAAACATTACTAATCTTATTTTGAAATACAGAAAAACCGAATGCACACACATATATTGCAGTTATCATAGATTTTGTAGCTTACTCGCCTTTTAACCACAATTTGGACATATATGAGGTATTTTATGCAAATGTATCAGGAACAATTATCCAAAAGAAAACCTTATTTTATGCTTGTAATTATCTTTCCCGTATATGAACATTTGTTTATACAACAATGTAGACTATAACATACAAAACATTATCTATACAAAATCAGACATGAATGAAGTTATCAGATAATAGAGTTCGAGTTTCTGTGCTATGTAATTATACGGTTTTACTGGCTAATAGATAATAAGTGTTTAGAAAATAAAAACACATCTGCGAAACATTACTTTATTATCGTTTTTATGTTTAGACGTTTTTGTAGTTCGCGACGGCTTGAAAGAATATTTTTTGTGATCGTACCAGTAGTAAACTCATTCTCAATTATAAACAAATGAACAGTTCACAGTGTTTAATGTACTTTAATTATTTATTTATTTACTTTTAACGAAGACCTTGATGTCCACATTATATATCGAACAACAGATATTGCGTCATTTATATATTTTATAGATTTATCATTTTTCCTTTTATAAGTTTGACACGTTTTATCCTACAAAATTAGTATGACCCCGCTCTGACAAAGTTTTTATAATGTCGTTTAGATGCTATTTTAAACCTTATTATACAGCATGTTTGTCGAAATATTTGCATTATTACTACATTGTGTATATATCAAAGCTTATCATGCTGTTTTTAACGGTGTGATGTAGGAATACAGCAAACTGGATAAAGGACAAAACATACTTTCCTTTATTTGCATTATAAATACTTCATGAAGTTTTTCTTCATATCTTGACGTTTTTTTCATTTAAATTGGTTCCTTTAAAATTCGTTAATTTGTAGCGAAGCCTTTGCGGCCTTAAAGTCGTGGGTGATTAGTACATCATGTATATTTTGTCAGAGAAAAACACCATACACTTTTGAATAAAAGGAATTGCTGCTGAAATTTTATTGTTGTACCAATGTGTACAAGTGTCCCATTTGCTCTCCTGAGTCAGAGTAGAAAATAAATAGAAAATTCAATTTTATTTCTTAAAAGACGAACTGTACGGCGGCTTAATTAGAAAGAAATTTCATTTTAACAGATTGACCATTGATACACATACGCTATAGTGTCTGATGATATGTACTATTGTTCTACAACACATGTTTGAATTATAATCCTAGTCCTTAAAGAAGGGTTTTACGACAGATGGACATAAAATCATTTTCCTTGTAATACTGTTAGAAAGGAAAAACACTTAAGCAAAGAGTTGTCATTCATATATAAAATCACATTTTCTTATTCCCTAGTAGTTCTCACAATCTTATCGTACGATTATATCATTGGAAATGACAACTGCATAATAATTACATGTCATCTGTCAGAAGCAAAACATTACAATATTTGTTTTATTTTGCCATAAGTAATATCAAATTCTTACATTGAAAGTATCAATAGAGCACTATTTCAACCAAATATGTAACAATTGAGTTAAAAGTACAAAAATTATGCTAACCATCCAAACAAAGAAAGTTTATGAAAAGTATTAAAATCATGCAAAAAGACTTGATATTATTAGAGCATATAAAATTAAAATCATGAACTAGTTGAATCAAGAAGAAGTAAAAGAAATGAAATATAAGGTAACTAAATATGTCAATACTACAATTAACTAACATAATTTCAAGTAGTGAACTCCCCAAACTTAACTTTAGCCATAACGATCATTTTTTTAAACATTAAATACTAGACTGATAGGGAGTACAACAACCATGGAACTATGCTGCTGACAATTTCAATTCACACAGACATGAATACCGGAAGTGTATTTATTTAGTATAACTGTTGTCACTACATCAACTATTACTTATGACAAGAGAAAACCTATTTTGGAGTACATTTAAGAGAAAGGAAATGGTTAGAAATCAAATTTAGAAGGCACACATCACTAAAGATCATAACATATTTGATATCTTTCAATAATTAGGATGTTGACAAGACCTTTTCTAGCTATACATAGTTTCATTTTGAAGTTTTATTAAAAGAAAATCGTTACTTCTGTACCGTCTCTATAATAATTTTCATTTTTGTTTGAAAATGTAGCAGTCGCGTCTCCAAGATTTTCATAAAAGCGTGTTCCCTCAAAAACATGCAATACGCAGATCGTCTTATATCTGCATCAAATTCATTTCTATAATGATTAAATATTTCGAGCATAAAAGATGGAAATGTGTCAGAAACTCGTGACAGCAATTGTAAAAGTTTGCGTCCGGTGTACATTGCTATTTTGACATAGCCATCAAGTCATGTTTTGTGGTAGTTATCGTGCAATTATATGCTATAAATCTTATACAAAATGAATTATTATAGAGGAAATTGTCAGTTACAATGATGGTTTAAAATAATGTCATTAAAATGATTATAAAAATTAAGATAGTCAAGTTAACCCGCAAGTATCCTTCAATGCCTGATATCGGCCCATTTATTTCACAATTCTCTGTTGAGGATTTATGACCTATAAATCATAGTTATATCAACAAAATTATGAATCATGTAATATTGCGTCTGTCATCGTTAACCAGCAAAGACAATTGATTTATTGCATACATAAGATGAGCAATCGAAGTCTTCATTCAACAGAGCTGGTATGTTTTGTATAAAAGAATCTTTAGAAATATACAATCAACATTCAAGTAAATAAATGTTGATTGAAATAAACTGAGTTTAAACTGAATTTAGATTTTGCATTTATAAAACTTTATTTGACAATTCTACTGTTTGGGTCAAACTTGAAGAAGAAAAACTGTTATGCTGATTTAATATTTAATAATAACTATTACACGGGAATAAAATATTTTTGTCTGCATAAATTATACTAATCATGTGTTTGTCAGGCTTTGATTTGCAATTTAATTTACCAAAATACTGTACGTTAACTTCAGACATATAAACTCTTTAAATGAAAATGGGTTGTTTCATTTATACTACCTCAAATCATTTTGAATGCTGCTTAAATAATATATTTAGTTATTTGTTAAGAGAATATCCTAATCATGTATTTCGGATAACCAGTCATCTTAGCAATGTGATGTTAAACATCTTTCCAACAATGCAAAAACCCCAATTGTCTCTGTACAGAGATTTCAGTAACCCTTTGGTTGTTAATGTAGTGTATTTCCTTCACAATTTTAACCATAATTTATGTTTGCTGATACGATCATAAGCCCAGAACTTCAACAACATCTCATTGAAATTGCAACGACCAAGTTATCCAGACAGCTGATACTGTCCTGACATTTACATTGAGTATATAAAAGATGAGGGACAAAAGTGAAATAGAAGATTGATTCATAATTTTGCGATATATAACGACTTTTGATAATTTTATGTTATTAAAAGCAAACAATTAATTGCCAATATAAAGAAGCCTTCAAACTACAGTAGTTCGGTTGACTCATTATTGAAACATAATATTATCAATTCAATATTTCATATTCCTGGACGTCACAAAAATGTATGCTTCAATACTGTTTTAGAAATTGGTAACCAATATCGATAGCCTACTTCAACGAGTATAACATTTCTATACATTTGGTTATGTACAAGTACTTCGTACTTTTAAACCATAAACGACATTTAATGATAAAATTGCTGCGTCCATGAGTAACACTAAAACGCGTCATCTATTTAATAATTCTAACATGAATTTAGAGTATTATACAATCCAATGACATTCTCTAATCTATCTGCCTTACAGAAATAGAATATAAAAGTTCATTAAGTTGTCGTCGATTTGTCGTTTTTAGGATTTATCATTTCACCACCGAGACAATTTGGCGAGAAATTTCTGTATAGATTGCAATACGTTTGAAGAGAATCTTTATTTGAAAAAGGACACATTCAATAAATAATTGTAATTGCGTTGAGACTGGTTCCCCGATAAACTCATAAAACGCAATTTCATATCCAATATTACCATTTTGACGTCAGAATAAAAAGACGTAGGAGTACGAGTATAAGCGGGACATAGTTGAATCTCGACTCGATTAATTGCAATAGTTTGTTTACGACAGCTTCAAACTTGCGCTTGTTCTGTACATTTAAAAATATACTTATGACTAAAACAATGGAAATACTTTCTCAAGTCAGAATATTCGGCTTTTCAGACGTCGAATCTAAGTTAACAATATGTAACACAGTATATTAAAGTTTTATAATTTGTTGCAATAAATATGGGTTATTGCTATATGAAAATTGATTGATGTATCACTAAAGATAACAGAAGAAACATGCATTTCTTCCTTTAAATACAAAACAATAAAAATTATATAGGTACATGGTTTGAAATATAATTTAATTTTAATTACTCATTTCCTCAAATTTAAACAGGTATTCACAAAAAAGTCCGATATACATGTTTAGAATGGAAATTTCTTTATTTTTGAAAGTATTGTTTGTGACTTCAGCAAATCATTTGACAATTACAATTATATCAAGCCAGCGGAAAACGTTTTAAACTACCACACAAGTCTCATGATTTGAATAGTACGTATTTACGTGATTCAAATATCAAAAAATGTCAAAGAGAACAAAACTACACACAATGTACGTTTAATCTGCATTGACCTGTTTGTTCTAAGGTTTGTTGTTTACATCTAAATTTTTAAACTTATACGTGATATTGCCGATTAATGTCTTTCATTTTATCATGAAGATATTACATTATGCTATAACATGTATAAAGGATTAACGCAGTTGTTAAAATAGATCAAAATATTTCTATATGAATTCAGCGCTTGATTTGCATCAGCTATATCTCGACCATGCCATAAAGTTAACTTTAGTAATGGGTCTATGCAAAACCGTCAATGAGGTTATGTGTAGGTTTGCTTCATTGGTCAAGTTAAATGTTCTATTTGCAATTCATTTGTGCCGGCAACATGTTTCGTCAATGTTCTATCTACACAAAATTATTCATCCAATATATAAACCATACAAAGCAAACACGGCGTTTTAATTTCCTCTCCATAGTGCAATGATGTCCCATTCCGCCACGTGACACACAGTTTTGAAGACTTCATCACGTTAATAGAAATTGCAGTGACACATGTTTATTTTAGTACATACGCAATACATCAGCTCAAGGTCAATGTCTGGTTGTGTAATAGATTATTTCAATTTACAGTTAAATTTGAAATCAAATTAAGAAAACTGTATGTCATTTATACTGTACATATATCGCCTAACAGTGCACTTGATTGCTTTATTTGATTGATAGGAGGATATTGTGAAGCATTTTAGAACTATAATCAATAAGGATTTGGAAGGTACGATATGTTGTCGGCTCTCTTACATTAAGATGTAAAAGTGCTGACAAGTAGGAAAGTAATTTTAAGTAATGTCTACAGACGTTTGCTGTAACATGATGCACTGCCTCATCTATGTTTGTGATGGAAGGAAAATTGGCATAATAATTTTAATTATATATACGAACATGAACGTTTATGGTTTAAGAAAGTGTCGACATTTATGAGAATGAATAAAAATGAGTATTCTATTTACTACTTTCGGGTCACATTTTTAAACGCCAGACGTGTTGCTGCTGTACAAAGATTTAGAAAATTTATGTATATGTATATCTTTAATACGTCTTTGAAACTTTAAATATTGGACTTTTATTTATTGTTTCTAGGTATTTGATGCTCACTTGCTGCTTGACAGGCAAAGCTGTTGATGAATAAAAGAAATAGTATTACTGAAATTAATAGTGAGAACGGGTCTTTGTTTCGTTATAAAATCTATTTGACGTATTGCTGCAGTTTTTTTTTTTGTATATAAATTTCATTTCAGATATTTTTTGTATTTTAATAGTAATACTAATAAACTAATTAAGAAATAATGCATCGTTTTGTTAATTGTCAAATTGTTCAGAAGAAAAAAAATAGATTTTAAAAAAATCCACCGAGTCTGCCTTTTCTTTTTTCGCCAACATAAATCTCAGTATAAAATCAAATTTTAATCAATGTTTAAATGTGTTAATTAGCTCTATTGAATTGTCTTTTGATAAACATTCTTTTCAAATTAAATTGTAACTAGTTAATTACAAGTTTGTCAACATTGATTATGTTAGTCAGAAAGAAGATTCTGAAATTAAAAAAGTATGCAATCCCATGGCATTGAACCCCTTCCTTTAAGTTGTAACAAAATTATCATTTACGAGACACAATTGTATAACAACGCGTTTCTATATATTTTATGAAAAGGTTCAACAATAAAAGTTTATTCCATTAGGGTTTATATCAGGAATTGTACATAAAATGACTGCACACGAACATTTCTTGGTTCTGATGAGACAGCAAATGAAGGGAACAAACTTTGTATAAATTTATTATAACGGTGATGAATTTAATAAAATTATTGAATGGGAAAAAGTTGTCTCATGCTAGAAGATGCTATATCTATAATAAATCACTCAGTCACTTAGTCGCTCAGATTCTTATCCTAGATGAAATCTTTAGACAAGCACTGTACTTTTGTCTGGACAATTCATTTTTTCTTGAAATGATGTTCTATTTATTATCTTTTTTTGAACTCTTAAAATCTTTAATCCAATGCTTCTTTCAAATAAATTAATTAATTTATCAATTAATCATTACATAATTAAAATACATGAAATAATTATGATACACGTATTACGAACGTAATAGTCAATTATTCAGTCGATTGAGTATATAAAATGATTTTCGAAGTTGTGTATATTTTTAAGACGGTTTAAAGTAGAGAAAAAGAGAAAAACCGAACATGACAAAATTGAAAATTTTGCAGGCTCGGTTTGATTGAGCTTGTTAATGGACGGTACTAGAAAGTGCAAGTTACCCTCCAGGCCCCATAGCACTGGTTTAAGCAGAATTCAACATTTAAACACGCAAATAGTTAAATTTTGAATTTAGAGACATTTGCAGATGTGTCCATTGACGTAACTATGTGACAGAGTAGTGTCATTCCATAAAAGGCGGCGTATGATCCCCAAGTTAAGAAAAGTAAAAATATAATAGTTATGTTATTTAATATGAACGGGTAGTATTGACATGCATCAGTCTTTAAACAGTTTCTAGAGCGTAAAAAATACTCATATAGGCAAAAACACGTAGTGGCGATAATTAAGGAACTTCGTGAAAATAAATGGTTCACTCCATTTTCATTATTTCCTTTAAAGTATGACACGAAAATTACAATTTGTAAAGTCAATATTAAAATATTATTTGTATTCATATAATATGTAAAGACATTTGATATTACAATGTCCGAATGAAAATTTAATATCACATAGCTTCATCTTAACGATATTAATATAATCTACATTTGTTTAAAACATTGATTCAGTCATAGAATCCCATGTTATACCCATGTATAATTTACTGACAGAATTAAATACTAAAGTTCACAAAATGTGTCGTCGATTTGTCGATTTTACACTAAATAATTTTTCTACTGAGACTATTTGGCGAGAAATTTCAATTGGAATTACAATACGAATAAAGAGAATCTTTGCTACGAATGTGCCAATAGCAATGAATAAGTGCTCTTGAATTCAGACTGGTTGCCCAATAAAAATGCAATTTCAAATCAAATAATCGACTTTGACGTCAGTATGACGTAAAACAGAAGTATAACCAGAACAAAGCTAAGAAAGTTATATTTATCTTTTTATAGATTGGTCGATTTTAAACGTACTCGTGATTAATGCAATGAAATATATAATCACAAGATAACAGTACCTGTATCACTAAATTAAGTATTTCTGTAGTAAACACTTTTTACATTGCAGTATTTAACAATAATTATTATTTGATACATAATTATGAATTTAACATTAACGACATTTCTTAACACAGCTCAGACCTAAGCAGATTATTAGACATAATTTAAGATAAAGAATTTGATATTAGTGTTTTAACTTTAAAGATTATCTCGTAGAATCATACTTCTATCTAAAGAAATTCTAAACAGTGCTATATTTTGTCTTACTTATAATCACGTCTTAGTCAAGCCTTTTTAAGCCAGTATAATAAAATACCGCACAAAAGTCTCAGCTTGTTTTAATCTTGAGACAAACGATTTCAGCTGAAAAATTGTGTAGCATAACGTTCGTATTTGTTAACAAACATTAATTTAACGCGATTAACGGGTAGAAACATTTTAATGAAAACACTCAGAGGACATTCAATGTTTAATAGCAAGCTCGTCGGTATGTGTGTATTCACTTATTGGTAGGGTACTTTGTCTTTATTGTGAAATTAAAGCTTTGGTTATATTATTTCAAATGTTTAAGATCATCTTATGAGTCATTTCTTTTTGTCTGTATTAGATTTAGTAGTACTTTTTATGTTTACCATGTTTCGTCAAAGGCTCTTCTATACTTGTATTGAAATATTGCTCGATAATCTTTAGGCCATTTTTAGTAAATTTAACCTTTTAATAATGTGTGTACAGAATATCTCTTCGATAATGTAATTTTAATTTGTACACTTTTCAATTACAATACAAATATGAAGGAAAGCCAAGCCAACCACAGGAACTTGAAATTCTATCAATATTTATGATAATATCCAAAATATACCCCTGTACAGTATAAATAATCACAAGGAATGAAACGCCGTTTTCCCACCCCAGCATAATTTACGCCGAACAAATCAACAAAACAACGGATCAAAATAATCTATCGGGCCATTTCGATAAACAATACATAAATGCATCAAATATCACCGATAACCTTTTTCCTATAGGTGTGTATTTTTATACAGATAAAAACAAGTTACTTTCGCAAATGAACTTTATTTGTTTACAACACATAAAGCAAATAAGATAACAATTCTTGAATGGCACTCTCTATTTTATCAGATATTCCAGTTGAAGATCTTAAGTGCACCTTAATATAAAATTCAAGGCACAAGGTAAAATCTTAGAAGAGCATCAGCTTTGTGTAGGCTAGCTGAGTCAGGATCTTCTTTCCTCATATGAAAGACCTCAAAATCCCTGGTAGGATGTAAATATAAACGTTTTCGTTTAATGAAGCGAAAAGATCAAACTCGCTCTGACACATTTCTTTAATTCTAAAGCATACATAATTATTTGTGACTATGTAACCTTATAGTGGCGATATAATTCCCAACAGCAAAACAATACGAAACAAAATATAGATTTGAAAAATCAAATTACTGAAAAGTTTTCCTTTCATTTCCATGAAAAAGTGTCATCTGATTACATGAAGTTTGATTTAATTTTTTTACCTGTCAATGTCAATAAAACAGAAGAATTACGTGAAAGTACTCAATATAGATTCTGTGTGAGTAACTCAGATGCTTGTTCATACCTAAAACTACTTTACAAGTCCACGTCCAACGTCTCGGCTATCCTGATTTTCATAATAAATATATTAAATGCAACTTTATGAGAGGTAGTAGGTTATTTAATTACAGAAGTTTGTTAGCTACAGCCCGTTACTCTAGTATCAAAAACAGAATACGACAAGGGTAAAACTAAATAATAAATAAACATTGCAGTGAGTTTAAACGACGGTGATCATGACACTACTAGTATAAATGACATTTCATAAAAAGCTGTACATGATCCTCAAGTAAAATAATGCATGTGTCCAAAACTATTGATCGACAGTAAATGAAAAAATTTAGGAAGATGATCAATTGATGAAAAGCCTCTGTATAACAGACAATTGTCAAACGTTTTCGACATATGCTCACTATGTAAGTTAGGTTGAGTAATTGTCACCTGACTGTGTATTCTGGTTGATTTTTTTATTGTCTGAGAACAGATAATTAACAAAAATGCAAGTGTAAACAATTTCTTGAACTTTGTAGTATACCGGTATTTCTTAAACTGTTGTCGTGTTTGTGAAAAAAGATTTCTTGTCTCCTGTTTACACTGTCTATGTAGTTTATGAAAAATGAGAAGCAATTATTTCTAGACGATGAGTTTCAAGTGCAATTACTGCCGTCTAGCTTTAAGCCCCTGGGAGCCAGTGTTAAGTGCAGAAAACCAATTATAATTATGAGGAGTAGTGTTTTTTATCACAAGAAGTCTTGGTAATTAGTTTTTGTTCTCGTCATGCGGTACCTTCATAATCTTCATACAAGATAATTTGTATTCAAAAATATAGATGTGTTTCAATCATTTAAACCGAAGCATTGAACTTTGTCTTTATATGTTATTATCACAATAGTATACTGAATATGACTCACGGTCAAAGTTGGTAAAAGCGCAAACAATTCTTAACTACCTTACTTCGTTCTATTTTATTTCTTTACAGTACAATATACGGCTTTCATCCTTTGCTCGGTCGGTTTAAACTATATTGTGGTTTTACAGTACACGAACACAGTAAAGGTCATATGGCGCCGAAACAGAAAATATGTTTTGACAAGCCTCGGGTACTAAAGCAAAGCCACTCCAACTACAGACTCCAGTTCTTCGATCCCATTAAGTCGCTTCTTACGATCTCACAAGGTTAATCGGTGACTGCAATTCATATACCTGAATCCGTAAGGCAACCCCTAAGCCACAAGGGGCGAAAAGCACTATTTTGTCAAATAAAGTTAAATCAGTTTTGATGTAACCACTGATCAAACTTTTAGAAAATTCTAATTGACATTCCGTGCTTGATTTTAAAGTTCCCTCATACGTTTCTTAACAACGTCTTTTATAATAAAATACAAACTAAGATTTATTTCATTTTGAAAAAAAATACACAATTATTGACCATAAAGAAGTCTTGGTAGTACACTCTTCTCCGTTTACCATTCAAAATATGAGACATAGGTGTATTCGTATAGTTATAATATAAATAAAATACCCAAAAGAGTTTTAATTAGACGATCAAAGCTTGATGTAATTGATATTTCTAGGATGATTTGCATTATTTTAACTTATTTAGAAATTAAATGACTTACTGAATAATTTGACAGATACATTTGACAAGAAATACAAGTTGTTACCTTTTCTGAACTGTAGTAAAATAAACTGTTAGTACAAATAAATATATATGAAAACGTCTGTAGAGATGTTACATTTGGTTATAGACGTTATAAATCAATTGAATCGATGAAATCAGGATACATGGCGTCTCCAGATTATTTTACAAATTTTAAAATTTCAAAACTTGTCATACCATGCCCAGGTATGAGAAACATTAATCTGGAACATTGAAGCACTTTTGACATTTTTGAAATATCGACATTTTAGAAGTTTCATCACTATAATCACTACAATAACTTTTATTAGTTTAAAAACGTTAAATTTAAAAACTGTGCATTATTTATATAATAAACATGACATTGCAATTACCATACTTAGGTACTTATTAGGTAACATCTAATCTGATTTCAAAAGTTCTAAAAAATACCCAAATAAAGAATCAAAAGAAAAACAAAACCAAACAACATGAACAACAAAACACGCAAAAATATACAAAAATTCCATCCCTTTCTTATGACTGTGTGTGTGTGATTGTGTATTGTTTTGAAATCAGATTAAATGTTACGTTGTAAATGACATATAATAAACAATGGTAACAACATACAACATTCTTGACATCCAAGTTGCAACGTTCCAAAATAAGACAAAGGCTACGTCCACAGAATTATATCAATATTATATAAATATGTAATATTTCTTTATGATTTTTACAGTCAAAAGATAGCCTTGAAGTTTAGAAGGAAGAATTAGGTAAAAACATTCTATATCATAGTTTTACACAAGTGGATGGTAATTGTCTAGACTAATAGATTTGCCACTTAGTGTATGTTTGTAAAAGATGGCAAAGGCTAAAACCAAATCAGTCATTATCATCAATCAAAACATTGACAGTAAGATGAATGCCATTCATTGAGGAAAATATAATGCAAGTGAAATTGTTTATTGAGAACAAAAACCCACAGTGAGTATCAAAAGTTCATCTGAGACCAACATGACAGTGGAAAATAAACACCGCATAATTTGTATAGAGGAACATTTACGTTCATGCGTATTTTAATTACATAAAATTCATCTTTAAAACATTGAACTTCCGGGTATCTGCTTCTTTAAAAATATACAAGATATATTCAAACCAGCAAGACTTCGGCGTTCGTTTGGGAATTCGAAAACGATGCAGGTAGAAAAAGAAATAATGTATTTCTTTCGAATATATTACTCGTATTAAAATTTAGTTTTTTTCCAAAGGCAAAATTATCATTATAATTTTATTTTTATGACTGCTACGCTTTGCATGTTCAAATTTAAATCGTAAGCACAAAAGAGTTTTATTAAAGATCATGTAATAATTTGTAAAATTTTTTCCTATTGTATATTTGCAACAAATATTGAAAATTACACCGAAAACGCACATTTCACATGGCGATGGTTTAGTAATTTATGGTTATATTTTAAGCAATAGTTCAGGTGTCTTCAAATTTATACATCATATTTGATAATATCCTCAGACGTTAAGTGTTTGATGTCAATGACAGTTCATCATTGCGGGCATTGCTTTTATTATTCTATCTTCGGCAGAACACTTTCTCTTTTGTTTAATTATTTCGTTTCGTTTTTGTTGATCTATAATCACGAGTATTATTTTCTTCAAACTGCACATGGATTATCTGTCAATTTTAAAAACATAATAATGTCGATCAAAATTACTAATCAATGTTGCATAATGTGTTACTACAGATGGATATGTGTCTTGGCAAATGAAATATATGTATTATAAAGTAATTTATAAGACCAAAAAGCAAATGCAATACAGACTCATAAGATATTTTCCTTCGACCAAAATTTTTAAACAATTTCATGTGGAAGCAACGCATATTAATAACTATGTTTGGTTATGTACACGTAATCTTAATGTAAATAAATAAAACTATGCAACATTGACCCATGCTACCAGTAGCTCATGAACCAGCCGATGTGTCCAGGTATGCATTTGCATCAGACTTGTAACATTAATATTTATAATCTAGTAATCGTTAAAAGAAACTGCAAGTATTATTATATGGCAATACAATGTTTTTCATAATTCAGTTATTGACTTTATAGATAATTTGTTGTTTTTATTATTTAATTTATAAAATTTTCAAATGTATTTCAAATGTCAATGTAAGGAATTTCTGCAATAAAAATAAGTATATAAATTATATGAAAGATTGAGACATATTTTGTCAAAACCATAAATTTTAAGAATTGTTAACTTGTTAGTATGCTATATCAACTTCATGAAAAATAGCAATTATGTACAACGGTTATCTATGTAGTTTTAAAGAATATATTGCTTTTAATGTTTGCTACAGAAAATTCGAGAAAAGAATTGATTACGAGAAAAGTACATTGCTTAGACAATAATGTTCAGGTCAAAACCCTGTAAGTGAAGTAAATGAAAAATGAGGAGCAATTATGTCTGTATGATCTTCAGGTGCACTTATCATGTTTTTGCTTTAATTTACTTTACAACCATTAAACGGACAGAAATGTACTTTGTTTTCCAAAGGAATAACAATCATTTTATCTCTAGGATGTTTTACCTTTAATTAGTATTTTTTGTGAGTATCTTTATTCGTTTTGTCAATTGAGGTTAAAACTATTAAAACAGACGATTTTTATACAAGTGCTACAAAAGATATACTATCCCGAGAAAGACAATTTTCTTTTCTTTTCATGTTCTGGGGCTGAAACGTTTTAAATTTTTACACAGTAAGCATTCATTCACAAAGAATTATTATACTTTTCACAAATATACAGTTTAAGGAATATGAGCTAAAAGCAAAGTTCACACAATGAATTAGAATCATTAATATCATATAACTTGTGTCAAAGACCATTTGATATGTTTAATCATATATAAGAATTATCAGACAAAGTAGACAGATAAATTAAATTCATGTGGAATAATTGTATACGAATGTAAGTAAATATGTGCCGCTTAGCATTTGAATGTGGTACTAAGCATATACGATTCACTTGTTTGTAGTCCTGATTTTCGCCTTGCCGATGTGCTGCTGTGTTGTGTTGGTGTATGCGCTCATTGATTGCCATCCTTCTTTGTCTCTTTTTTGATGATCTTTGTTTTCGTATATTTTCTTATTTTTTGCGAACAAATCTGGGTGAATTTAGTGCATTTTTACAATTTGCTGGTTATGAAAATACCTAAAAATTAATACCCGATAATAAAAACCTCATCTAGCAAGGATAATAAATTTTAATTACCAAATGATCAATTATCTGTCTGATATCTAATTCGTTTTCTATTTATCATGGCATTGTTATCAGTATACAATGTAGCTACTAAATCATAACAATATTTTATAGCCCCGTAAAAATGTCAGTTCTCCAAGACAAATTGGTAAGGCAGAGTAATAGGGAATTGTATTGTGATCATTGTAGCAGTAACAGTAAGAGAAAAGTCGCACGATGTTTGCAACTTTGAGGTTAGATGTATAATTGAACATGAATAAGAAAATGCACTAAGCAACAACACAGAGAAAATAAGAATCAACAAAGAAAGTCCAGACCGGCAAAGTTTAAAATGTTGTAGGCTCGGTTTAATTGAGCCTGTTCGTGGAATTTATATGATTGACACTGTGTATTTATTCAAACTAAACTATGATGAATGTATAAAAGTACTGGTACTGATACTTAATTACTTCCTTAAAAAAGTACTTGCACTGCAGTACAAAGCTAAAATTTAGTACTGGTACTGCATAATTTAGCAAGTACTGGTACTTAAGCACTACACCCTTAGTACTGATGCAGCTCTGTTCATGGACGTTACTGTCAAGTGCAAACTACCGTCCATGCCTCTAGCAGCGTAAAGATAAAATTTTGAATTTCGAGACACATGCAGATGTGTTTATACGGCGGTTATCATGTAACCTGACCGCTTCCGTGGTCGAAGGGTTAGAGTCGATGACTTCTTATCCAGTTACCTCTCTGGCGTGGGTTCGATCCCCGGGAGATGCTTTGGTAGTTTAGCACGGATGAAGGTTTTTATTTATATACTAGTGTAATGAAGTTTTTAAATGTAATGAAATAAAATTATTACTGTAAGAGGAAACAGTTTCCATTTTTTTTTTTTTTTGACAAAAAAGAACTTCATTAGGCAAAACTTTTTATTTTGATTACCTAAATAGATAATCCTAATCCAAGCAATTGTGAAGACAAATTTGATAAAAGCAAGAATCAGTAAGTCGAATACAATAAATATCATGGTAACAGCTGTTGAAATTAATGCAGCAAAGAAGCTTCGAAGGAAATAGTATAACTAAAAATAAGATTTTTACCGAAGGACATTATAAAACTGTATAATTATATAACATTAAAATCAAATCAAATCTGCTTTTACTCATAAAACATGTGGAAAATAATTAAAAGAAAACAATGTAATGAAACTCTCATTAATATTCATGACAATCAAAACGTTTATGAAAAAAGTGATGTTTGTAATGTTTTGACATATCATTGATGCCAAAATATATTATGGCATCTGTAAGTTGGGAATCGTTGCATTTATAGGCAATTTTAATTTTGTAGTTGCATGCGTTCTTTAGGGTGTTTTTTCTCTCTATTTCATTAGACTTTGTTAGACTTGAAAGACAGTAATAAAACAAACACGCTTGAAACATTTATTGCAGTTTTCCGTGCACATGAATCATTTCATGTTGTTAAAATCTATCAAGGAAAAACAAATATTCTGCCAGTCAGCGGAAACACTCAATGTGCAATGCCTTTAGGGTGTTATTGATATTGTAAATTGCTTCTATTGACAGTAAAATATATTGTTACTTCCATTTTGTCAAATACGCACACAATTGGCTCGCTTCAATGACAACATTTTCCGATGAAAGTTCAGAAAACAAAACCTTTCAAAACTTAAGGTGACATATTGAAGGGTCGTTAAATGAAATAAAGACAAATCATTTGTTTGTAACTTTTCTTGCTGTATACGCCTGAAAGAATAACTATTGTTTCATCTACATAATTGTTCCCTGATTATTGACGATGCCTGTTAATTAATATAACATGAAATAGAAGTAAGGTTTAAGGAGGGATGTTGCACATATTCATTATCCCTCATGTACAGACTCAATCAAACCGAGTCTGCAATTCTCTTGTAATTTTGGTGTGATTAATGCTTCCGAGGGATCACTTTGTTCCCAGATTTTTAATTGTATTTAAAATCGAATGCATCTTATTATTTTTGAGGTAAAAGATTAAGTTGAACCATTGAACGCTTGATACTGCTGAACAATATCAACTTACTCCAAAAGCCGTGCGACATATATGTTCGGTACAAACGAGAATAAAAAAACAACAAGGATAGTCGACGTAAACTTATTTTGAACATTCTTTCAATATACCCTTCATACTGACACAAGCCTTAGTCTGTCATAAACCTTTCAACAAAATTTAGGGAAAGACCAATCAATGTTGATCATACAGTTTGTGTATAAATTTCGATATTACTAATGCCATTGCTAGTAAGCGTGATTTAGAGAATAATTTTACATTTGATATAATCATATCATATGAATAGAACAGGTGAAAATACAAATCTTTAGGTTTCATATATCTTTAACAACTTTCGACGAATCTTCCCTCGGATATTTTTTGTCAAATGAAATAAACATAATACTTTTTACATCAAGTATAATTTAACAATGATGTATCGTTCAAGATTCTATAACGAAATATTTTCGAAACATAATATATTGGAATGTTCATTTGATAATGTCACAAAGGCTCGGTCTTACTAAGCAACGGATATTAAAGCACACAATAAAATGAAGCGAAAATTACAGTACACAATAAAAAGTTTTATTGTTCACCAAATCCCATAGGTAATCAAATGTTACATAAACTCTTTGCAATAATGGTTAGGTCTTCACTGCCCATTTTGTAATGTTATATTTTAACTAATGTGTTATTGTGACGGACATGTTGCATAAATTGAAACAGATGTGTCAATGGAGTTCAAGGCAAACACTGACTTTACTTTGTCTATAAAGAAATGTTTCAATTTTTTAATTTGAAATCATTGTGTTTCTTTATTCAATTTATCAGACAAATAAATTATATTTAATTAGATTGAGCACGTTCTGCAAACTTAAGTTTCACTGCAAAATTATGATCTGTTCAAAAATAAGCGAATGGCATGTCCAATATAGAGCGGAAGGTCGTTTCAAACGGCTAATTGCAAGTATTTTTTATGTTTTTGTTTCTAATTAATGTAGTCTGGTGTATGAATGTTGCAGGATTCAAATGGTCTAACACGTTTGGATAAGGAGATTAAATTTAACCAGGGGGAGAACTTCTTCCTAGTGACGAAGTGAGCGACAATGTGGTGAATATTGCGCTTCCAAACTATGAAAATGCTCTGTGAAACACAGGTTCTTGTTACGGCTGAATCTTTTTCTAATACACTTTTTCAAGACATCCGAGCAATTGCATGGTTTAGAAGCGCAATATTCAGCAAATTGTCGAGGGTTTCATTTTCTTTTCACAACATGTGAAGCCATTGGAATCCTGCAACATTCCTATGCGGAAGACATTGATCGAAATGAATTATGAAATAACTTTTGAAGCAAATCGTAAGTTTGCCGGGCGTGTCAAGAAATAAACAATCCTCCAGGGCAATATAATTAAGGTTCATAAATACTTTTGGGGCGTCCGTGGCCGAGTGGTTAAGGCCGTTGACTTTAAACCACTTACAATTAATCCTACCCGTTGTGGGTTCGAATACCCAGAGTGACGTTGGATTATTTAATGTGATAAATGTATAAAACTAGCTTACGAATATTGGTGATTTTACTCGGGTACGTACCCGTTCTTGCCTGAAATAATACACGGAGTCACACCTGAGATCTTCCTCCTCCAGTAAAGCTGAAACGTGGTCGTTGAGATGTAAAACAAATCAAACAAACAAACAAATCATCGAGGTTATAAACGAATATTGTCGTTTAGTACACATGAATAACAATTATTTACTGACAATATTGTGAAGAACATAGACTGGAAGATTTAGTACGGTTTCTTGGAATTGTATGCGATTCTGAAGCAAACCGAAGAACAAAATGTGTTTACTTGATTAATCAAGATAAACGTAAAATTCAAATAACAAGCTCGAAAAATAAATTGCTGAGGAAGTAAGTTCAGTTTAATTAAATTTTCCTGATTGAAACGATTAAACATATTCGGATTTTATTTGTATTCTGCACGTTTGTTAATTATTCTCAAATCAAATTTACATTTTATGTCTCCAATCGAAGAATGCGAATCTCCTGTTTTGTTCTTCAAAGTGTTTGACGTGTTTTAAATTGAATATAACATCATTTTGTTTACAGATTTCAACAATTGTTTCATCAAAAAACATTTAAAAGTGTGAAGGCGGAAAGCAGAAAATGGTTAAGAAAAGAGCAAAGTGTAAATCTAATTTTATGGATTTTGAATGCATGAATATTTTTTATACTTAAATATTTTAAAGCACTAATAAAATACTAATTCTCTCTAATTATTCATTCTTTTTTTGGTCGGGTTAAATATGTTGTATTTACTCAATATTGATCGTATGTAATTTCCCAGCTCTTCTGGTAAAGAAGGACCTCATCTGCCCATCCGTGCAATATTTAAGGCACGACACAGACGGGCATCCGAGTTGAACCCACCGGGGTTCCGTAAGGTAGCTGTATAGTTTCATAATATAAAAGAATCCGAAGTCTCTAACGGGCTTTGAACACACAGTGGTAAAGTGCAAGTAGTTCGAAGTTAACGACCTTGACCACTACACCCTATGAATGAATGTTATCAAAAGCAATTGGTTGATCATAACAGGACAGAACTGGTGATGGCAAATTATGGCCCATGACGAGAAAAGCTTCCTACATTGGTCTGACTTTTTAAGCACTCATTTCTAAATATTATGAACATCATTTCGTAAATTTAAGTTTGACTCAGATAACAGCATATACGCACAGATCAGATGTAAAACAAAATGATCAAAACTAAAAATCTTAAAGAACCTCTAAAACGGCAAAATTAAAGATGTTATAGGTTTGGTTTAATTTAGCCTGTTCGTGGAAATATTGGTAAATATAAGCAGCTGTCCACGTCCCATAGCACAGGCTTAAGCAGAAATCAACGGTGCAATTGTAATAAAGAAACATTCTATCGGCAGTTAGCATGGAACCTTCAATTAATGTGACATGTTCGTGTACCATTCCTTGACACGCTTCGTATGGTTCTTAATTTATAGAATATTTGTGGTCTATACCAAAGAATAACAAGCCAGGTTAATCTCATTTAAATAATAAAAGTTTTCAAGTTGAAATGTGAACAGGTTTTCATTTAATATGAGAATGTTTATCTGTATTATCCCCGAAGTTATATTATCATATATTTCAACAGCGTGTATTCCTCTAACTTCTTAATAACATTCTGGATTAATACCATCCAATTAGTTAATTAAAGGATAACGGCTTAACAAGGGCCGAGAAAAGGTGACTGAATCTAACTTTTTCGCTGTAAGCAGTCTCTTGAGTACCTGAATGTAAATTATATCAATGTCAAATGAAAGCACGTGACGAAAAATAAAAAAAAAACATTTAGTGTCAATATGATTCCTAAAGGCTAATAATCAATGATAAAAATCGTTGTACTAGACAACGATTTTGAATGGTTTATTTATGTTCAAATTACACAGTGATACATTTATATATCTTTTTCCGTAACCTCAACCGTAATTTAACTTTTAACAATTAACTCAATCCAATATGCACTGGGTGAAATTTAAACAATTAAGAAATCAAATAGTATTTCAGATTAAAGAGGCGAAAGCTATTTATTACTCTAAATTATCGGACAAACTAAAACAGGAATCGTTATCTTCAAAAGACTGGTGGAAAATATTAAAATCTTTTATCTCACCTACACAGACAACGTCAATTCCCCCATTACAAAATCAAAACACCCAGGAAATTGTATTCTCTGAAGACCAAAAGGCAAACCTATTGAACGAGTATTTCCTAAATCAAACCTATATTGATAATTCTGACTCAAATGTTCCTGACCTAGGTCCACAAACAACGTCCACTGTTATTAACGATCTTTTACTAACTGCATCTGAAACTGAAGATATTCTTAAATCTCTTAAAGTCGACAAAGCATCTGGACCAGATGGTATTAGTAACAAAATTTTGCGTGAAGCCGCAAAAGAACTCTCTATTCCTTTAACTAATCTGTTTAATCAGTCTCTATCTTGCTGTAAAGTACCAGCCTCTTGGAAGGAAGCCCATGTTACTGCTATCTTTAAAAAAGGTGATGCATCTCTCCCTTCTAATTATAGACCAATTTCACTGCTCAACACTATGGAAAAAGTTTTTGAACGACTGATCTTTAGGCATTTATTTAATCATTTGAACGCGAATAGAATTCTTACGCCTGTGCAATCTGGGTTTATACCCGGTGATTCAACTGTAAATCAACTTGTTTATATTTACGACATACTTTGCAAAGCACTTGATGACGGTCTCGAAGCTCGAGTTATATTCTTCGACATAAGCAAGGCATTCGATAAAGTCTGGCACAAAGGCATTCTCTGTAAATTAAAATATTATGGTGTATCTGGAAACATATTTAAATGGTTTCAGGATTATTTAAGCTGCAGACGTCAGTGTGTTGTTCTAAGAAATGCCAAATCTTCTTGGGGTGTTCTCTCAGCTGGTGTTCCACAAGGTTCGATCCTTGGTCCTTTACTTTTTCTCATCTACATAAATGACATAGTCCAAGATCTTCAATCCAATGTTAATCTTTTTGCTGATAATACCAGTCTCTATCTTGTTATTGAAAACCCACAAACTGCAGCACAACAATTACAATCAGATATTGAAATAATAGCTGCATGGGCAGAAAAATGGCTTGTCACTTTCAATCCGTCTAAATCAGAATCCCTTATTGTCTCTAGAAAAAGAAATTCATATCACAAACCACTTCAAATGCTTAATCAAACTATACCTGAAGTAAAAGATCATAAACACTTAGGATTATTTTTGTCTCACAATTGCCTGTGGCATTCACATATAGAATATATTAATGAAAAGGCATGGAAACGGGTGAACATAATGAGAAAACTGAAATTCATGCTAGATCGTAAATCTCTTGAAATTATTTATATATCGTTTATCCGACCAATCCTTGAATATGCGGATGTGGTATGGGGAAACGCATTTCAGTATGAACTTGACCTCTTAGATAAAATACAAAATGAATGTGCTAGAATAGTGTCTGGTGCAACAAGACTAGTTTCAATTGAAAACTTAAATAATGAAGTAAATTGGGAAACATTAGAACAAAGACGTTATAAACATAGATTAACATTATTCTATAAAATCAAACATGGCATTGCACCAGAATACTTGTCAGAACCAATACCGTATCAAACAAACACTCGTTATAACCTTAGAAATTCAAACGACACTATTGGTATTTCAGCAAGGACATCTTTATACTTTAGTTTTTTTTTCCCATCTTCAATTCGTGAATGGAACAACTTGCCCCTTAACATAAGGAATCTACCAACCCTTTCAATGTTTTAAAAATTATCTATTACGTGATAAGAAAACTACACCAAAATACTTTTATTTTGGTGATAGAAAACTTCAAATTCTTCACACCAGGTTACGCACAAAATGTAGCTCCCTTAATTATCATTTGTTTCTAAAAAATATATCACCATCGCCATTATGTGAGTGTGGTCAAATGGAAACTAACTATCATTACTTCTTTGAATGCAATCGCTTTCGTACATGTAGAGAAAAATTATTGGGAAATCTAAATAATTTCGATATTACCCTCAACACCCTACTTTTTGGCAACCCGGACATCTCAGATACTGATAATGCCAATATCTTTAAACATGTTCATACTTTTATCTCAGAATCAAAGCGATTTCTCTGAACTTAAAGTGAAACAGTGAAGCAATCTTTCTTTTCTCTTTCTTTCTTTTTTCTTCCTATTTGATTATTTGTTTTCCTTTCTTTTTTTTTCGTTATTATAATTTCTAATTCTTATCCCGATGATTACTTATAAATATAACGTTTACTTCGTCACAAATATTTACATTCCACTTTTTTGATAATTGTACAAAATATTAGAAAATCGACTCATTATAAAGTTACACTAAAAGGAGAAGAATTTTATAAGACTTAGTCTTTCATTCTCATCCTTTTCTTTGAATATATTATATATTTGTATTCTGATTGTATTGTATTATGTATATCATGTAAATATTCGGGAAATAAATATGTTTAAACTAACCGTAATTTACTCAGCATTTCGCATCAATGAAAAAGACCATAATGATCCATCATTGTGTCTAAATCTAAATCTAACCAATTATTGGTTATTGCTTTTGTAAGATTTATGATTATGAGAAAAATTAATCTCTAGTGAGAGCGGTGTTGTAAAGTTATAAAGCTAAAATGCTTCCAGTATTTGCATTTGAATTGGCTTGAAGAACGGCAATGGTTTAAAATATGGCGGTTGCAATTTGTAATAATTAGGAACCCATATATAATGTTATTATTTTCATGTTCACTATCAACGGTTGTTCAGTATGATTTCGGAAATAGATCTACTATTTTTCATTTTTTGTTCAACATCTTCTCATTCACGTTTTACAAGACACAAATATCGGAACGTGGCCTCTTTATACAGTAAAAAATCAATACAACATGTGAACAAATGATAACCTCGGTAATATTACAAATAACAGGGTATGCGATCCAATACAAAGTATCACAGGCATCATTCCTTCTGAAAGTTTTCTTCCTAACGCTCTAAGTATCTTGACCATATAACTATAGCCATTTCTCGTTTGTGATGGCGAAGTGAGAAAGAAAACTACAACATTCTCCTTTCCCTCCCGGCTCTTTTCATAATTTTTCAACTTAAATGAAAATATTTTTCAATTGAAAAATATTCTCTTCTACTGCACACAGGCAGGTTTACATTTATTTAACAAAATTGGGAAAATTATACTCATATTTACTATGTATCATTTAACATACTGTATTGGAAACACACAAGATATATAAAAATATGAAATGAAAACGTAGCTATAAATG
This sequence comes from Ruditapes philippinarum, assembly GCF_026571515.1. Taxonomy (NCBI): domain Eukaryota; kingdom Metazoa; phylum Mollusca; class Bivalvia; order Venerida; family Veneridae; genus Ruditapes; species Ruditapes philippinarum. The sequence goes on from NW_026859338.1 coordinate 194,055, forward strand.
CTGGTCAGTTTGGGTACTGTTTTTCGTCAATCTTTTTGTATTTCTTGACAATTTACATCACTATCGCCGCGTCAATGTTCCGCTTTATCCTTTGCTTTTCATTGTTGAAAATGATCGCCTTTCAGTTCTTCAAAGGGTTGAGCTGAAAACGGAAAATATCTTTGAAAAGCTATTCTAAATTTTGCATTCACATTACAACTGTAATAATCTACTTAACAGAGTTTTCTATAAAATATGATCAACAAGGAAAGGCGGCGTTCAATGAACGCAAACTCTACACGATCCAGCAACAAGAACCAGTGGCAAGGAGCCCAGGAGTACTGCATCTTGTTATAACAACATTGTTTATCTCTAGATCAACTAATATTTTTTCAGCATGATCTAATAATTGTAATTAAAAGCTGATTAAACCGCCATTGTCATTATGTTTCTTTATCCTTGGCGTTTTGATTTTATCAGATATTTTACATTGACATTTTAACCTTGACCGAACATTGTACTAAGGTCTTACTAAGCTACGAAATCAATCATTGGTTATAATATATTACCAGTTACTGATTTTGGAAACAATAAATGTGATGTTTCATAACGTTCCGTGCAAAAAAAACAACATCAAACAACTGTTTTTGTAGAACCATACGACATTTTGAGACGTCGTCAGAAACAATGTATCATGTTATATTTAGTTTTAGATATCACAACATTAACAGATATCAGATTGTAGCATACTGGTATCACTTTATTTGTCGAGGAGTTTATAAGATATCAAGGGGTAATGTATGTCGTGTCATATCATATAAAATTAATTATACCAGGATCCTTCAATATAAACTCCCGTTTATATGATCCATATGCATTGCTTTAAGCGGTGATTCGAGTGTTATCATTATGTACTGTCATTTTCTTCGACGACCAAATCTTAGAAAAGTATCAAACTATATGTTATTGAAAATGACACAATACTATGACCTCTTTACAAAATGTTATCAATCGTGCTCTGTGTTGACAGTATGCAATGCAAGGTAAAACGTTCTATAATTATTAACTTTACCGTTCCACTAACTAGTGAATATTCAATCTAACGTTCAAGATTTAAATGTACATTTTAAATCGCATACCCGGTGTTGTCAAAATGTGACCTTGTAAACATAGGGGCTTCCGATCAATGTGCGCATGCGTAGAAATACTAATACGGCCCTGCAATTATACCTGCCGGGAACACATAAGCTGACGACTCTATAAAAACTTGTTAAAGAGTCAGAAAATTGTCATTTATAATCGAAGTATAAATAAAGTAACTACTTTTAAATGTAAATTTTTGCAGTAGAAAATTAAACAAGAGGGCCATGATGGCCCTGGATCGCTCCCCTGACCCATCAACCGCATCCAGGCAATGTCTTAGACAAGCATCCTGGCCAAGTTTGATGACAATTGAGTCAAAAATGTGACCTCTAGTGTGTTAAAAAGGTTTTCCATATTTGGGCAATGCGACTTAATATTTGACTGGAGACGACCCATATTCGAACTTGACCTAGAAATCATCAAAACAACCTTTCTGACAAATTTCCTGAATATTTGGATCAAAACTGGAGCCACTACAGTGTTATAAAGATTTTTCTATGTTTAGCTTCTGTGACCTAGTTTTTGACCGGAGATGACCCATCTTCGAACTTGACCTAGAAATTATCAAAACAACCTTCCTGTCAAATTTCCAGAATATTTGTATCAAAACTGCAGCCTCTAGAATGTTAACAAGTTTTTTTTCTATTTTTAGCTCCTGTGACCTAGTTTTTGACCGGAGATGACCCATCTTCGAACTTGACCTAGAATTCATCAAAACAACCTTCCTGACAAATTTCCAGAATATTTGGATCAAAACTGCAGCCAGCAGTGTTCACAAGCTTTATCTATTTTTAGCTCCTGTGACCTAGTTTTTGACAGGAGATGACCTATCTTCGAACTTGACCTAGAAATTATCAAAACAAACTTCCTGACAAATTTCCAGAATATTTTGATCAAAACTAGCCACTTGAGTGTTAACAAGCTTTTTCTATTTTTAGCTCATGTGACCTAGTTTTAGACCGGAGATGACCCATTTTTAAACTTGATCTAGAAATCATCAAAACAACCTTACTGACAAATTTCCAGAATATCTGGATCAAAACTGCAGCTTCTAGAGTGTTAACAAGCTTTTTCAATTTTTAGCTCCTGTGACCTAGTTTTTGACCGGAGATCACCCATCTTCGAACTTGACCTAGAAATTATCAAAACAACCTTTCTGAAAAATTTCCAGGATATTTGGATCAAAACTGCAGCCACAAGAGTGTTAACAAGTTAACAAGCTTTTTCTATTTTTAGCTCCTTTGACCTAGTTTTTGACCGGAGATGACCCATCTTTGAACTTGGCCTAGAAAGCATCAAAACAACTTTCCTGACAAATTTCCAGAATATTTGTATCAAAACTGCAGCCAGTAGTGTTAACAAGCTTTTTTCTATTTTTAGCTCCTGTGAACTAGTTTTTGACCGGAGATGACCCATCTTCGAACTTGACCTAGAAATCATTAAAACAACCTTCCTGACAAATTTTCAGATTATTAAGATCAAAACTGCAGCCACTAAAGTGTTAACAAGCTTTTTCTATTTTAAGCTCCTGTGACCTAGTTTTTGGACCGGAGATGACCCATCTTCGAACTTGACCTAGAAATCATTAAAATAACCTTCCTGACAATTTTTTAGAATATTTGTATCAAAACTGCAGCCACTAGAGTGTTAACAAGCTTTTTCTATTTTTAGCTCCTGTGACCTAGTTTTTGACCGGAGATGACCCATCTTCAAAGTTGACCTAGAAATCATTAAAATAACCTTCCTGACAAATTTCTAGAATATTTGGATCAAAACTGCAGCCACTAAAGTGTTAACAAGCTTTTTCTATTTTTAGCTCCTGTGACCTAGTTTTTGACCGGAGATGACCCATCTTCGAACTTGACCTAGAAATCATCAAAACAACATTGCTGTCAAATTTCCAGAATATTTGTATAAAAACTGCAGCAACTAGAGTGTTCACAAGCTTTTTCTATTTTTAGCTCCTGTGACCTAGTTTCTGACCGGAGATCACCCATCTTCGAACTTGACCTAGAAATCATCAAAACAACCTTCCTGACAAATTTCCAGAATATTTGGATCAAAACTGCAGCCAGTAGAGTGTTAACAAGCTTTTTCTATTTTTAGCTCCTGTGACCTAGTTTTTGACCGGAGATGACCCATCTTCGAACTCGATCTGTATATCATTGAGGCAAACATTCTGACAAAGTTTGACAATGATCCTATCAAAACTGTGACTGCTAGACTGTTAACAACCCAATTGTTGACGACGAACGACGCACAAGGCACGACGACGGACGCCGGACATAGCCCATCACTTTACCTCAAAATATAGATACGGGGATGTTATCATCAAATATTTTAGTCCAAGGGAGTTAACTATGGTAGTCAAGTGCCTTTTTTCCTTCAATCATTTACCTCCCTTGCATTGTACGGTACCGCTGGAATTGCAAACTGCTATTTAATTTATCATTTTAGTGGCCTTTATACCAATATCTTGCATTATAAATTTTAGCTATAATATGCAGTATAGAAAATACTTGAAGATGTATTTCAAAATGCCCTCTCGGTTGTAGACTAAGCTTAAGGTCACGAGTACAGTGTCGTACATGTATGATCAGACGAGGGTTGTTTATTAGTCCAACTAGACAACTGACACCAGGAGAAGAGACAAGTATTGTTAATTATCTGATTAACATGGCGAGACACGGGTTATGGATGACACATGCTTTGATAAGGTGTTATGTTATAGAGATTGTTAAGAGATCAGGGATGCGTTTCATAAGAATAGAGATTTGTTTGAATCCATGCTTTTTCACATACAAGTATTCCAAGCTTGCATTAGTGAAACGTTTTTAAACACACAACCCCTTTCGTTGAAAAGCTAGATTAACACCAAAAGTGGTTTGTGTCCTTATATATGGAATATTATCCCTTATGTTAATTCACTTACTTTAGTTTTTGCATATTATTAAGTCCATTATCAGTATTATGACGTTCTTACCAACGTCGTTACACTAGCTTTGAATGTGCAGTACTGATACTTCTGGTGTAATGGAAACCAATCAGGATTTTGTTTTGGTTTTGGTTTTTACGTCACATCGACACAGTACAGTCATATCGCGAAGTTCCAGCTTTACTGGTGGAGGAAGACCTCAGGTGCCCCTCCGTGCATTATTTCAGGCACAAACGGGCACCTGAGTAGAACCACCGACGTTCCGTAAGCTAGCTGGATAGCTTCCTCATATGAAAGAATCCAAAGTCCCTGTCGGGATTCGAACCCACAGCGGTGATGGGCAAGTGGTTTGAAGTCAACGACCTTAACCACTCGGCCACGGACGCCCCCTAACCAATCAAAACTTTTAGAATATTGCCCAATGGGTTATAGGTAAAATGTGCAGAAATCCCAAATCAACTGCTTTACTTCACTGCAATTTATTAACAAGGGAGATCAGTGATCACATGTGTCGCCTCATGTTAGCCATCTGAATAGCCATAAAAAACTGTGATGAGGCAAAAAAATGCGTTAGTTGTATAAGATGAGTAGTCTAGACAAACTTTGAGAATAGAAACCAGTCAAGGGCCATGATTCCTGATAAATCACCAAAAAGTAAAATTCTTACAATATAAACAACTGAACTTGATACTGATTATTCCTGTAAAATTTGGATGAAATGGCACCAGTGATTTCTGAGTAGTCCAGACAAGTTTTCTGACAGACAGACGAGGGGGAAGTTATCCCTTTTGTCGCTAATACTCTGTAGAGGGGACACCAAAATTGGGGTTTGACATGCTTATAGAGAGAAACTGATAAAGATTTGTTGGAATAACATCAAATTGAGATATGTATCGATAAAAAGCAACTATACAAGTTTTCAGATTCTATTAATCTTCATTTATGAAATCATCCAAAGGAAACTATAAGAATATAAAAATTCAATGTCAAGGAACAATTAATATTGTTAACTATAACAAAAGCAGATATAAAATCTAAATATTAAACTATTATCACAGAGTTCATATTTGTATGTTCAAACATTACTAGTTGCTTCTGCTGAGAGAAAAAATATGATAAACAAGATCAACAAGGAAAGGCGGCGTTCAATGAACGCAACCCCATACGACCCAGCAACAAGAACCAGTGGCAAGGAGCCCAGGCGGACCTCAAACAAAAACAGGACAGGGCGGAAAACCACATTTTCAAAAGATGTTTAGGTCAATGACCTCCCATTTCATATATTGAGGATTTTTTACCAGTTTACATTCAATAATGAATTTAAGACCAAATTCTAATAAAATTAATTATTCCACATCTAATAAAATCTAACTAATAAATTCCCAGCAATTGGACTGCTACATTCACCAATTCAAATCATTATTGGGTCTAATCTTATCAATTTTACATCATATTCAATTCCAGAGTACTAAAAATTCCATATTGAATGCATATTGGACTTACTACTCCTTTTAATTACCAGAGTCTAAATAGTGCATATCATAGCTGTATTGTATTCATTGATGGTGTAAAATAAAGATATTTTTATGCATTGTTTGGTTTTAATACTGATTTATCATACCATTATATTGATTTTGTTGAAATAGTGCGTTGCCTTTTAAATAAAAAATTTTCATTCACCATCATGTTTATCAGACACCTCTATATATATTGGAATTTCAAAAGCAGAGACTGTAACATTTTTTTATTTAAAATTGTGAAAATATTAAATAAAACATAACATTTGAATTTCTTACATTATTGAGCTGCGGGAATAGAGAAAATAAGAATCTATAAAGAAAGCCAAACACGTCAAAATTGAGAATGTTGCAGGCTCGGTTTGATTGAGCCTGTTCATGGACGTACTGGTACTGTCAAGTGCAAACTACCGTCCACGCCCCCTAGCACCGGCGGGACTCTAAACAGAAATATATGCAAAGATAGTTAAGAAATATACTTTAAAATAAATTGAAAATCGTATTTTTATGCTTTTCTTAACCCAATTTGTGTGAAAAGTGTTTAAACGCTTTTCATTTTGGGTCGTTTTTTTACAATTTGAATAATTATTCTGGAAAAACGAAATGCGCGAATGATCTGAAATTTTGCACAAAGATTTGTGGTCTAAACCTACATCAAATGGTACATTTATCTGGAAAAAATAATTTCAGTCCCATCATGTCAAAAAGCCTCAGTGGAGTTAGTCTCTTTAAACTTAAAAAAATATTTTTTTTTGTATATTGAATGCTCCCTTAGATTTGAAAAAATAAAATTGTGTTTATTTCACAAGGATATGATCCTTGGCAAATTCTTGACATATTTTTATTCATTTAAAATTTAAAGAAAGAAATGTACACTAAAATTGAAATCATGATATTATACCAAGCAAGTTTCTTATATTATATTAAACCAGAAATGTGTCCATAGGACACGGATGCCCCCACACGCCACTGTTCTGTCAATCTTATGACTCTACTGAGTCTAGGACAAATATTTTTTGAACTACATGTGCCACAAGTTGAAAACTAAACATCAACAAAGGGCCATAATTCTGTTAAATTTGGTCGCAGAAAAAATTCCTTCCTTTACTACCATCTACACATTAAGGTTGTTAATCCCTGGAAGTTTAAGCAAAATCTGCCATCCGGTTTAAGAGGAGTTGCGTTCACAAAATTTCTACATAGTATAATTGTATATAATGAAAAAAATCAACAAAGGGCCATAATTCTGTTAAATTTGGTTGCATCAAAAATTCCTTCCTTTACTGCCATCTACACATTAAGGTTGTTCATCCCTGGAAGTTTAAGCAAAGTCTGCCATCCGGTTTAAGAGGAGTTGCATTCACAAAATGTCTACATAATAAATAGTGAAAAAAATAACAAAGGGCCATTATTCTGTTAAATTTGGTTGCCCTGAAAATTCTTTCCTTTACTACCATCTACACCTTAAGGTTGTTCATCCCTGTAAGTTTAAGCAAAATCTGCCATCAGGTTTAATAGGAGTTGCGTTCACAAAATTTCTTCATAGTATATAGTGAAAAAATCAACAAAGGGCCATAATTCTGTTAAATTCGGTCGCAGCAAAAATTCCTTCCTTTACTGCCATCTACATATTAAGGTTGTTCATCCCTGTAAGTTTAAGCAAAATCTGCCATCTGGTTTAAGAGGAGTTGCGTTCACAAAATTTCTACATAGTATCCAGTGAAAAAATCAACAAAGGGCCATAATTCTGTTAAATTTGGTCGCAGCAAAAATTCCTTCCTTTACTACCATCTACACATTAAGGTTGTTCATCCCTGTAAGTTTAAACAAAATCTGCCCTGCGGTTTAAGAGGAGTTGCGTTCACAAGATTTCGGGATGTACGGACTGACGGACGGACAAGTGCAACGCTATATGCTCCCACATTGTGGGGGCATAAAAATTATCAGGCAAGAGTAAAATAGCAGGCCTGGCAGAACGTCAACTTTTTTTTACTTAACCATGACTGATAAATTTTGTTATTTCAGACACTAGTATGGCACTCTCTATCTATTGGAGTTGTGAAAAACATACATTACATGACGCTAATGTTTTTGCAGCTAAATTACGGAAAATGTAAATACACATTTCATCGAAATTTCTGAATATTTCATTTATAAGTATATAATAAATAGATGCTATTGGGCAAGTGTAGCTTTAATACTGATTTTATTGTACAAGTTGGATAAAATCATATTAATGCGAGCCTCTAAGATGCATATTAACTCCAACATTAATACCAGTTAATAAATATACACTCATAAAAAGAGCCAGCGCAGGGCGTGGGTAACGCTCGACTTTTTACTTTTTCTAAGAGCAAACAAAGAAACGTTTGCACAAGTCAACATTTTCTTTTTATAATTTTAATATGTCTGTCTTCAAAGTTGTCACATTACTGTAACCGTATTTATATTCGCGTATACAAATTTTCGCGTTTTGCTGAGGTCGGACATATTCGCGAATATTCATTTCCGCGTTTTCTTGATTTCCGAAAAAAAAATATTCGCGGATTGGAAAGTCCGATGGGGCCGTAAAATCCATTAGCCGACTATTAATCTTCAATAATTGAGGTCATTATTGGTGTCTTAAATGGGATTAACAATACGCTAGCCTTATATTGTATTGGTAAGTGAATTGTGATCACAATTCAGCAAAACATTTTCTCTATATATGTTCATTTCTAAACATGTCGTTAAAAGGGTGGTTGATAAAAATAAACCCTCAGAATGCAGGGATGTTTCGATGTTTTAGCCTGATCATGATCTGGAAAGCACACCAGAAAAGAAAAAAAAAGATTAAAACGGCAAACGAAGCTGTTTTTGAAATTTTATAGCGATTTTTGATGTGTTTGCTGCCCATAGAGTTCAGGACTTATTGATAAGTTCACCAGGCTGGTATCGCATTCGGTACGTACCAGGTGGATGTCCTGGGGAATTACATCCCCTAGATTTATCAGGAAATGCGCAGCTCAAAGAAAATGTGAAAAAACAGTTTACTAGTTGGTATGCAAATGAGGTATCTGCACAATTGTGTAAAAAAAACATAAAAGACATAACCATCGATCTGCGCCTGTCCCTCATCAAACCACAGCATGCAAAGTGGCTAATGAATGCCTTTGACTCTGTAAAAGACAATTCAGAGCTCTTCCAGATCGGCTGGAAAAAAGCTGGACTTCTAAAATAAGTGCGAGTACTTTGTATGCATATACTTAGCATAGAAGTGTAAATATGAAGAAAGTTAAAACTGACATATGCTCCGTATAGTACCCTATACGGAACGTGATTGACAACAGGCCTACTAGTACGTATTTCATAAACTGTATTAAAATGTGGATGTTTATGTTGAATTCTGCTTAAGCCGGTGCTAGGGGGCGTGGACGGTAACTTGCACTTTCCAGTTCCGTCCATGAACAGGCTCAATCAAACCGAGCCTGCAACATTTTCAATTTTGCCGTGTTGGGCTTTCTTTAGGGATTCTGTATTTATCTATTTTATTGTGATTGCTATATTGACATAGAGTTCTTTTGTTATTTATAAAAAAGTAGTAGTTACTTGGTTTGTGTTTTTATTACTTTATGGCAATATTCATAACAATTCATTACTTCCTAACAGGTGCCCGTAAAATTCCAATATATCCGGTCAAGAAGCTTTGCATGAACAACGTCTAAAATATAAATTTCTCTCCAATTTATTCGCAAAATCGTGCGGACTTATTCGCGCAAACAAATATTCGCGCTTCGTGGCCATCCGCGAATATTAGTTGGTCGCGAATATTCGTTGGGTTACAGTAGTTTTGTCAAAGTATGAATCCTTTTCATATATCCGCATGTGTGTTACAGAAGAAGAAGAAAAAAAGATATGCATTATATATAGAGGATAAAAAATATATATGGTCATTTAATGCACAAATCAGTGAAAATTCATTTATTATCCTATCCTTAAGAATGTTCTGTTATAATATGAAGTCAATCCATTCAATAATAGCAAAGTTACAGCCAGAAAATGAAAATTTCAATAATGTGACCTTCAAAGTCAAAGTCTTTTAAGAGTTAAGGTCAAGGTCTGTCTAATTATTTTACAGGGCTACCCTTTGAGATTACTATATTAAAGTTTGAAGACAATCCATTCATAAATAACAAAGTTAAAGCCAATAATAGCAAAATCAAGCAAAATTTAGACATTTTACCTTGAAGGTCAAGGTCATTTATGGATGAAAGTCAAGGTTAGTGTGGTCTACCGAAAGGACTTGTCCCAAGGGTTGTTGTGATCAATTATTAAAACAATACACCAAGAACCAAAAAAGTTATGATCTAGGTACAAGTTTGCGGATGGCAAAAAATATGGTAAACAAGATCAACAAGGAAATGCGGCGTTCAATGAACGCAACCCCCAATGATCCAGCAACAAGAACTAGTGGCAAGGAGCCCAGGCGGACCCAAAACAGGCCAGGGCACAAGTCAGCATGGACAGTTTAATCACTAAATGATAAATAATTTGTTACTGATTAGGAATCGCAACGCCGCCAGGACTATAACAATACCTTTTCTTTTTTTCAAAAAATAAAGTTGAGCTAAAAAATGTTTAATCTTTACTACAGATTCAATTAGTTCATTTAAAATTTATAAAAATCAGATGTTATGCATTTAGTACATATCTTTGATGTATATACATTCTCTATGTAGGTGCTGACCACCCTCAGATTTTTTGTGAAAGGGGATTATTTATCCGAAACTAGTGATCTCCATGGCATTTCCAAGTCAGCCGAATAGTTGGAAGAGTATGTGAGGCCATTTGCAATAAGCCTAACAACATTAGGATGCCAGACCACACTGAAGCAGCAATAAGCAAACAGATGTTTTATCAAATTGCCTGCTTCCCCCAATGTAATAGGGTGCATTGATGGCACCCTTTTACCCATTATGGCACCACCAGGGGCAGAAGAACCTTTATTTGTATTCCTCAAAGGATATCATGCAATAAATGTGAAAGCAGTATGTGATGAAAATATGAGGTAACTAAAACAATTGCTCAATGGGTCTTTCTAACATTGTTATGTTTCTCATGAAGCTGTTACTACTGTATAATCTAACACGCAAATTTTATCATTTTCTTAAATCAAGTTAAAAAATAATGTGCCGCTCTCTTTTCTACAATACATCTGTATTTAAAAGTAACCCATGCCTTTAACTTGTAAGGCTCGCAAATGGCTGTTCGAAGAGGCCAATGAACTCACACCTATAACATTTATTATCAGTTAGGCTACTCAATATTGTTTTAAAGTTCATAAATGCAGATATACGGTGGCCTGGCAGTACACATGATGCTTTCATATTAGCTAATTCAACACTGCCTGGCATATTTGAGTCAACATACAATGGCTGGCTGTTGGGGGACTCGGGCTACCCATTGAAAAAAATGGCTATTAACACCACTTCTAAGACTGAACAAGAGAGACGTTTTAATGAAGCGCACATGACAACAAGATGCCTAATTGAAAGGAATTTCGCACTACTGAAAGCCCGCTTCGGGTAAATTTCACTTTATTTACATGGCATTTTCTCGTGATAAAAATAGTTTAAAAAAAGAAATGTTAGTACGACTTCAATAAAATTTTGGAATTATCAGTCTGATATAAATGTATTTCAGTACATGTGAGCTAGTTATGTGGAAAAAAAACCACATAAGTAATGGAGTATTATGCAAGAAAATAAGAATTTCAATAAAAAAAATACAAGAAAAAACAACAAGAAATTCGACGACACATTGCCCCCATCCCTTTCTAGCCCTTGACTCATACTATGTAATGGTAAAATATGAAAAACAAGATCAACAAGGAAAGGCGGCGTTCAATGAACGCAATTCTGTTATAGAAACATACCATGCCAATGGGTACACAGAAGTGTTACCCACTTAACTATTTTGGTACACTGCAGCAAACAGATACCAGTTTTGTCGAAAATGGACAATCATGACTCCCACATAACCTTGAAACTAATAGAAAAGGCCTTTGAAAATGGTATCTTAATGAGATTACCTGCTCATACCACACATTTTTTGCAACATCAAGTTGTTAAGGTAAGATATCCCATTACAAAAAAAATACCTAAGAACAGGTCACCGTATTCAGCATACAGTAGCATGTGATTTATTTCAGTGGTATATAATTAATAACAGTATAAAATAGATGAGTAAAGCATAAAGGTATTATGATATAAAGAATGAAAGGTATTTAAGAGCAAATTGTGCAGGCTGAAAGATTGCTTAAATACAATTGTTTTGTCTCCTTTTTTATGTTTCCTTTACGGTTTCAGATAATAGGACCACTTAAGGGTAGATTTTCATCGATTGCAAGCAGACTGGGGGTCGTGAGTCAGAGACTTACAATTCGCAAGCAGACTGGGGGTCGTGAGTCAGAGACTTACAATTTGCAAGGTTGTCTTGAAATATTCTGTTGACCTAACAACACCAGCGTCTATTCAAAACTTATTTCGAGAGACCTGAATTCAGGCATTCAATCCAGATGCCATAGATCAAAGCCAGCGTGTGCGTTCATCGTTTGATGTCACACAAAGTCGCACTGTTCAAGATATCTTCTTATATATTGCTATAGAAGAGGTATTGCTATAGTCGCGGCGGCGTTGCCGTCGTTGCCGTCCGCAAATTTGTACCTGGATCATAACCTTTTTATTTCTTGGTGTATTGTCTTCATACTTCGCCACAACAACCCTTGAGACAAGACCTTTCAGTAGACCACACTAATCTTGACCTTCATCCATAAATGACCTTGACCTTCAAGGTTAAAAGTCCAAATTTTGCTTGTTCATGCTGTTATTGGCTGTAACTTTATTATTTTTGAATGGAGTGTCTTCACACTTGAACCTAATAATCTTCAAGAATATCCCTTAAAAATAACTAGACAGACCTTGACCTTCACTCATAAATGACCTTGACTTTGAAGGTCAAATTATTAAAATTTTCATTGTTTTGGCTGTAACTGGCTGTAACTTTGCTATTATTGAAGGGATCAACTTCAATTTATCTATTTTATGATCACATCCGTGTTATTTGTGCCTTGTGGCGGCTGTAAAAAGTCTCCCCGTACATTTAATCAATGATGTTATATTTTCGATCCTTGAAGATCGTTCAGCACGACATTATTGTTGTGCTTGTGGTATTTTTAGTTTCAACTTTTCGGCATTTTCTAGTTGGGTGGTTCCAATATTCCTACTTGAATAATGTTGAATCACCCTTAGATATGTTGCCTGCTTTTAAATTTGTCTTTTGACGTCTTATCTGTGATACGCAGGCTTCATAACCTCTGATCCCCTTTCAAAATTCCATTTTATTTAGTTCCGCCCATTGTTTTCTCGTTTAGGCACACGCTTTTTATTACTTGGGGACCATACGCCGCTTTTCATGGATTGGCACGGAAGTGTCACATTGAAGGTTCCATGATAACCGCCGTATGAACACATCTGCGGGTGTTTCTAAATTCAAATTTTTACTATTTCATGATAAAATGTTGAATTCTGCTTAAGCCGGTGCTAGGCGTGGACGGTAACTTGTACTTTCTAGTACCGTCCATGAACAGGCTCAATCAAACCGAGGCTGCAACATTTTCAATTTTGCCATGTTGGGCTTTCTTTAGGGATTCTGTATTTATCTACTTCATATTATAACAGAACATACTTTGTTGTTTATCAAACACTTGGGCTCTTTAATGACCTTGACCTTGAAGGTTAAATTACTGGATTTTCTCAGATTTGTGCATTAAATGACCATATATATTTATTGGTGTGTGTGTGTGTGTGTGCGTAATCATCATCATCAACAACTTGTGTCACCATCACCACGTGACATCACGTGTCACCAACACGTGATACCACCACGTGTCATCACCACGCGATACAACCACATGACACCACCACGTGACATCACGTGATACAACCACGTGTCACCACATGACACACCCACGTTACATCACATGTCACCACCACGTGATACCATCACCACGTGACATCACCATATGACAACGCCACGTGACACCACCACCACGTGACACCACCACAACGTGTCTCAACCACGTGACACCACCACCACTTGTCACCGCCACGTGCAACCACCACGTGTCACTGTCACCACCACCACATGTCACCACCACTACGTGTCACCATGTGTCAACACCACGTGTATCTATATAATTTTCTATTTATAGAATTGCGTGTTTCTATTTATATATATATTTATATATATATATATATATATATATATATATATATATATATATATATATATATATATAATTTAGTATATTTAAAGATTTTGTTCAAACATTTCTTTGTATGCTTTTGGAGAAAGTAAAAAATAGATAAATACAGAATCCCTAAAGAAAGCCCAACACGGCAAATTGAAAATGTTGCAGGCTCGGTTTGATTGAGCCTGTTCATGGACGGTACTGGAAAGTGCAAGTTACCGTCTATTTTACCGTCCACGCCCCCTAGCATCGGCTTAAGCAGATGAAATAGTAAAATTTTGAATTTAGAAACATCCGCAGATGTGTTCATACGGCGGTTATCAATTTCTAGTTGGGTGGTTCCAATATTCTTGAATATTGTTGAATCACCCTTAGGATATGTGGCCTGCTTTTTAAATTTGTCTTTTGACGTCTTATCTGTGATATGAAGGCTTCATAACCTCTGATCCCCTTTCAAAATTCCATTTTATTTAGTCCCGCCCATTGTTTTTCTCGTTTAGGGCACACGCATTGTTTTACTTGGGGACCATATGCCGCTTTTCATGGAATGGCACTTGCGTGTCACATTAAAGGTTCCATAATAACCGCCATATGAATACATCTGCGGATGTTTCAAAATTGTACCAGCTCATAGTAAATGTTGAATTCTGCTTAAGCCGGTGCTAGAGGGCGTGGACGGTAGTTTGCACTTTACTGTAGTTTGCACTTTACAGTACCGTCCATCAACAAGGAAAGGTGGCGTTCAATGAACGCAACCGCCATGTGACCCAGCAACAAGAGCCAATGGCAAGGAGCCCAGGCGGTCCCCAAACAGGACAGGGCAAAGACAGAGCACGGACAGGTTAATCATTAAATGATAAATAATTTGTAAGTGATTAGGAATTCGAAGAAAAGAATAATAGGCCCACAAATGGGAAGGGGACAGGCCGAGCCTGCAACATTTTCAATTGTGCCGTGTTGGGCTTTCTTTAGGGATACTTATTTTCTCTATTTTGAGATTTGATATTTGGTTTCAATATTCCTACTTGAATAATGTTGAATCACCCTTAGATATGTTGCCTGCTTTTAAATTTGTCTTTTGACGTCTTATCTGTGATACGCAGGCTTCATAACCTCTGATCCCCTTTCAAAATTCCATTTTATTTAGTTCCGCCCATTGTTTTCTCGTTTAGGCACACGCTTTTTATTACTTGGGGACCATACGCCGCTTTTCATGGATTGGCACGGAAGTGTCACATTGAAGGTTCCATGATAACCGCCGTATGAACACATCTGCGGGTGTTTCTAAATTCAAATTTTACTATTTTATGTTTAAATGTTGAATTCTGCTTAAGCCGGTGCTAGGGGCGTGGACGGTAACTTGCACTTTCCAGTACTGTCCATGAACAGGCTCAATCAAACCGAGCCTGCAACATTTTCAATTTTGCCATGTTGGGCTTTCTTTAGGGATTCTGTATTTATCTACTTCATATTATAACAGAACATACTTTGTTGTTTATCAAACACTTGGGCTCTTTAATGACCTTGACCTTGAAGGTTAAATTACTGGATTTTCTCAAGATTTGTGCATTAAATGACCATATATATTTATTGGTGTGTGTGTGTGTGTGTGCGTAATCATCATCATCAACAACTTGTGTCACCATCACCACGTGACATCACGTGTCACCAACACGTGATACCACCACGTGTCATCACCACGCGATACAACCACATGACACCACCACGTGACATCACGTGATACAACCACGTGTCACCACATGACACACCCACGTTACATCACATGTCACCACCACGTGATACCATCACCACGTGACATCACCATATGACAACGCCACGTGACACCACCACCACGTGACACCACCACAACGTGTCTCAACCACGTGACACCACCACCACTTGTCACCGCCACGTGCAACCACCACGTGTCACTGTCACCACCACCACATGTCACCACCACTACGTGTCACCATGTGTCAACACCACGTGTATCTATATAATTTTCTATTTATAGAATTGCGTGTTTCTATTTATATATATATTTATATATATATATATATATATATATATATATATATATATATATATATATATATAATTTAGTATATTTAAAGATTTTGTTCAAACATTTCTTTGTATGCTTTTGGAGAAAGTAAAAAATAGATAAATACAGAATCCCTAAAGAAAGCCCAACACGGCAAATTGAAAATGTTGCAGGCTCGGTTTGATTGAGCCTGTTCATGGACGGTACTGGAAAGTGCAAGTTACCGTCTATTTTACCGTCCACGCCCCCTAGCATCGGCTTAAGCAGATGAAATAGTAAAATTTTGAATTTAGAAACATCCGCAGATGTGTTCATACGGCGGTTATCAATTTCTAGTTGGGTGGTTCCAATATTCTTGAATATTGTTGAATCACCCTTAGGATATGTGGCCTGCTTTTTAAATTTGTCTTTTGACGTCTTATCTGTGATATGAAGGCTTCATAACCTCTGATCCCCTTTCAAAATTCCATTTTATTTAGTCCCGCCCATTGTTTTCTCGTTTAGGGCACACGCATTGTTTTACTTGGGGACCATATGCCGCTTTTCATGGAATGGCACTTGCGTGTCACATTAAAGGTTCCATAATAACCGCCATATGAATACATCTGCGGATGTTTCAAAATTGTACCAGCTCATAGTAAATGTTGAATTCTGCTTAAGCCGGTGCTAGAGGGCGTGGACGGTAGTTTGCACTTTACTGTAGTTTGCACTTTACAGTACCGTCCATCAACAAGGAAAGGTGGCGTTCAATGAACGCAACCGCCATGTGACCCAGCAACAAGAGCCAATGGCAAGGAGCCCAGGCGGTCCCCAAACAGGACAGGGCAAAGACAGAGCACGGACAGGTTAATCATTAAATGATAAATAATTTGTAAGTGATTAGGAATTCGAAGAAAAGAATAATAGGCCCACAAATGGGAAGGGGACAGGCCGAGCCTGCAACATTTTCAATTGTGCCGTGTTGGGCTTTCTTTAGGGATACTTATTTTCTCTATTTTGAGATTTGATATTTGGTTTCAATATTCCTACTTGAATAATGTTGAATCACCCTTAGATATGTTGCCTGCTTTTAAATTTGTCTTTTGACGTCTTATCTGTGATACGCAGGCTTCATAACCTCTGATCCCCTTTCAAAATTCCATTTTATTTAGTTCCGCCCATTGTTTTCTCGTTTAGGCACACGCTTTTTATTACTTGGGGACCATACGCCGCTTTTCATGGATTGGCACGGAAGTGTCACATTGAAGGTTCCATGATAACCGCCGTATGAACACATCTGCGGGTGTTTCTAAATTCAAATTTTACTATTTTATGTTTAAATGTTGAATTCTGCTTAAGCCGGTGCTAGGGGGCGTGGACGGTAACTTGCACTTTCCAGTACTGTCCATGAACAGGCTCAATCAAACCGAGGCTGCAACATTTTCAATTTTGCCATGTTGGGCTTTCTTTAGGGATTCTGTATTTATCTACTTCATATTATAACAGAACATACTTTGTTGTTTATCAAACACTTGGGCTCTTTAATGACCTTGACCTTGAAGGTTAAATTACTGGATTTTCTCAGATTTGTGCATTAAATGACCATATATATTTATTGGTGTGTGTGTGTGTGTGTGCGTAATCATCATCATCAACAACTTGTGTCACCATCACCACGTGACATCACGTGTCACCAACACGTGATACCACCACGTGTCATCACCACGCGATACAACCACATGACACCACCACGTGACATCACGTGATACAACCACGTGTCACCACATGACACACCCACGTTACATCACATGTCACCACCACGTGATACCATCACCACGTGACATCACCATATGACAACGCCACGTGACACCACCCCCACGTGGACACCACCACAACGTGTCTCAACCACGTGACACCACCACCACTTGTCACCGCCACGTGCAACCACCACGTGTCACTGTCACCACCACCACATGTCACCACCACTACGTGTCACCATGTGTCAACACCACGTGTATCTATATAATTTTCTATTTATAGAATTGCGTGTTTCTATTTATATATATATTTATATATATATATATATATATATATATATATATATATATATATATATATATAATTTAGTATATTTAAAGATTTTGTTCAAACATTTCTTTGTATGCTTTTGGAGAAAGTAAAAAATAGATAAATACAGAATCCCTAAAGAAAGCCCAACACGGCAAATTGAAAATGTTGCAGGCTCGGTTTGATTGAGCCTGTTCATGGACGGTACTGGAAAGTGCAAGTTACCGTCTATTTTACCGTCCACGCCCCCTAGCATCGGCTTAAGCAGATGAAATAGTAAAATTTTGAATTTAGAAACATCCGCAGATGTGTTCATACGGCGGTTATCAATTTCTAGTTGGGTGGTTCCAATATTCTTGAAATATTGTTGAATCACCCTTAGGATATGTGGCCTGCTTTTTTTAAATTTGTCTTTTGACGTCTTATCTGTGATATGAAGGCTTCATAACCTCTTGATCCCCTTTCAAAATTCCATTTTATTTAGTCCCGCCCATTGTTTTCTCGTTTAGGGCACACGCATTGGCTAGGGGGCGTGGACGGTAACTTGCCCACTTTCCAGTACTGTCCATGAACAGGCCTCAATTCAAACCGAGGCTTGCAACATTTTTCAATTTGCCATGTTGGGCTTTCTTTAGGGATTCTGTATTTATCTACTTCATATTATAAACAGAACATACTTTGTTGTTTATCAAAAACACTTGGGCTCTTTAATGACCTTGACCTTGAAGGTTAAATTACTGGATTTTCTCAGATTTGTGCATTAAATGACCACTATATATTTATTGGTGTGTGTGTGTGTGTGTGCGTAATCATCATCATCAACAACTTGTTTCACCATCACCCACGTGACATCACGGTGGTCACCAACACGTGATACCACCACGTGTCATCACCACGCGATACAACCAACATGACACCACCACGTGACATCACGTGATACAACCAACGTGTCACCACATGACACACCCACGTTTACATCAAACATGTCACCACCACGTGATACCATCACCACGTGACATCACCATTATGACAACGCCACGTGACACCACCACCACGTGACACCACCACAACGTGTCTCAACCACGTGACACCAACACCACTTGTCACCGCCACGTGCAACCACCACGTGTCACTGTACCACCACCACATGTCACCACCCACTACGTGTCACCATGTGTCAACACCACGTGTATCTATAATATTTTCTATTTATAGAATTGCGTGTTTCTATTTATATTATATATTTATATATATATATATATATATATATATATATATATATATATATATATATATATAAAATTTAGTATATTTTAAAGATTTTGTTCAAACATTTCTTTGTATGCTTTTAGAGAAAGTAAAAATAGATAAATAACAGAATCCCTAAAGAAAGCCCCAACACGGCAAATTGAAAATGTTGCAGGCTCGGTTTGATTGAGCCTGTTCATGGACGGTACTGGAAAGTGCAAGTTACCGTCTATTTTACCGTCCACGCCCCCTAGCATCGGCTTAAGCAGATGAAATAGTAAAAATTTTGAATTTAGAAACATCCGCAGATGTGTTCATACGGCGGTTATCAATTCTTCTAGTTGGGTGGTTCCAATATTCTTGAATATTGTTGAATCACCCTTAGGATATGTGGCCTGCTTTTTAAATTTTGTCTTTTGACGTCTTATCTGTGATATGAAGGCTTCATAACCTCTGATCCCCTTTCAAAATTCCATTTTAATTTTAGTCCCGCCCATTGTTTTCTTCGTTTTAGGGCACACGCATTGTTTTACTTGGGACCATATGCCGCTTTTCATGGAATGGCACTTGCGTGTCACATTAAAAGGTTCCATAATAACCGCCATATGAATACATCTGCGGATGTTTCAAAATTGTACCAGCTCATAGTAAATGTTGAATTCT
This sequence comes from Ruditapes philippinarum, assembly GCF_026571515.1. Classification (NCBI taxonomy): domain Eukaryota; kingdom Metazoa; phylum Mollusca; class Bivalvia; order Venerida; family Veneridae; genus Ruditapes; species Ruditapes philippinarum. The sequence continues at coordinate 213,920 of NW_026859338.1, forward strand.
GCTTAAGCCGGTGCTAGAGGGCGTGGACGGTAGTTTGCACTTTACTGTAGTTTGCACTTTACAGTACCGTCCATCAACAAAGGAAAGGTGGCGTTCAATGAACGCAACCGCCATGTGACCCAGCAACAAGAGCCAATGGCAAGGAGCCCAGGCGGTCCCCAAACAGGACAGGGCAAAGACAGAGCACGGACAGGTTAATCATTAAATGATAAATAATTTGTAAGTGATTAGGAATTCGAAGAAAAGAATAATAGGCCCACAAATGGGAAGGGGACAGGCCGAGCCTGCAACATTTTCAATTGTGCCGTGTTGGGCTTTCTTTAGGGATACTTATTTTCTCTATTTTGAGATTTGATATTTGGTTTCAATATTCCTACTTGAATAATGTTGAATCACCCTTAGATATGTTGCCTGCTTTTAAATTTGTCTTTTGACGTCTTATCTGTGATACGCAGGCTTCATAACCTCTGATCCCCTTTCAAAATTCCATTTTATTTAGTTCCGCCCATTGTTTTCTCGTTTAGGCACACGCTTTTTATTACTTGGGGACCATACGCCGCTTTTCATGGATTGGCACGGAAGTGTCACATTGAAGGTTCCATGATAACCGCCGTATGAACACATCTGCGGGTGTTTCTAAATTCAAATTTTACTATTTTATGTTTAAATGTTGAATTCTGCTTAAGCCGGTGCTAGGGGGCGTGGACGGTAACTTGCACTTTCCAGTACTGTCCATGAACAGGCTCAATCAAACCGAGGCTGCAACATTTTCAATTTTGCCATGTTGGGCTTTCTTTAGGGATTCTGTATTTATCTACTTCATATTATAACAGAACATACTTTGTTGTTTATCAAACACTTGGGCTCTTTAATGACCTTGACCTTGAAGGTTAAATTACTGGATTTTTCTCAGATTTGTGCATTAAATGACCATATATATTTATTGGTGTGTGTGTGTGTGTGTGCGTAATCATCATCATCAACAACTTGTGTCACCATCACCACGTGACATCACGTGTCACCAACACGTGATACCACCACGTGTCATCACCACGCGATACAACCACATGACACCACCACGTGACATCACGTGATACAACCACGTGTCACCACATGACACACCCACGTTACATCACATGTCACCACCACGTGATACCATCACCACGTGACATCACCATATGACAACGCCACGTGACACCACCACCACGTGACACCACCACAACGTGTCTCAACCACGTGACACCAACACCACTTGTCACCGCCACGTGCAACCACCACGTGTCACTGTCACCACCACCACATGTCACCACCACTACGTGTCACCATGTGTCAACACCACGTGTATCTATATAATTTTCTATTTATAGAATTGCGTGTTTCTATTTATATATATATTTATATATATATATATATATATATATATATATATATATATATATATAAAATTTAGTATATTTAAAGATTTTGTTCAAACATTTCTTTGTATGCTTTTAGAGAAAGTAAAAAATAGATAAATACAGAATCCCTAAAGAAAGCCCAACACGGCAAATTGAAAATGTTGCAGGGCTCGGTTTTGATTGAGCCTGTTCATGGACGGTACTGGAAAGTGCAAGTTACCGTCTATTTTACCGTCCACGCCCCCTAGCATCGGCTTAAGCAGATGAAATAGTAAAATTTTGAATTTAGAAACATCCGCAGATGTGTTCATACGGCGGTTATCAATTTCTAGTTGGGTGGTTCCAATATTCTTGAATATTGTTGAATCACCCTTAGGATATGTGGCCTGCTTTTTAAATTTGTCTTTTGACGTCTTATCTGTGATATGAAGGCTTCATAACCTCTGATCCCCTTTCAAAATTCCATTTTATTTAGTCCCGCCCATTGTTTTCTCGTTTAGGGCACACGCATTGTTTTACTTGGGGACCATATGCCGCTTTTCATGGAATGGCACTTGCGTGTCACATTAAAGGTTCCATAATAACCGCCATATGAATACATCTGCGGATGTTTCAAAATTGTACCAGCTCATAGTAAATGTTGAATTCTGCTTAAGCCGGTGCTAGAGGGCGTGGACGGTAGTTTGCACTTTACTGTAGTTTGCACTTTACAGTACCGTCCATCAACAAGGAAAGGTGGCGTTCAATGAACGCAACCCCCATGTGACCCAGCAACAAGAGCCAATGGCAAGGAGCCCAGGCGGTCCCCAAACAGGACAGGGCAAAGACAGAGCACGGACAGGTTAATCATTAAATGATAAATAATTTGTAAGTGATTAGGAATTCGAAGAAAAGAATAATAGGCCCACAAATGGGAAGGGGACAGGCCGAGCCTGCAACATTTTCAATTGTGCCGTGTTGGGCTTTCTTTAGGGATACTTATTTTCTCTATTTTGAGATTTGATATTTGGTTTCAATATTCCTACTTGAATAATGTTGAATCACCCTTAGGATATGTTGCCTGCTTTTTATAATTGTCTTTTTGACGTCTTGTCTGTGATACGCAGGCTTCATAACCTCTGATCCCCTTTCAAAATTCCATTTTATTTAGTTCCGCCCATTGTTTTGTCGTTTAGGGCACACGCTTTTTATTACTTGGGGACCATACGCCGCTTTTCATGGAATGACAAGGAAGTGTCACATTGAAGGTTCCATGATAACCGCCGTATGAACACATCTGCGGATGTTTCTAACTTCAAAATTTTACTATTTCACGTTTAAATGTTGAATTCTGCTCAAGCCGGTGCTAGGGGGCGTGGACGGTAAAATATGATAAACAAGATCAACAAGGAAAGGCGGCGTTCAATGAACGCAACCCCCACATGACCCAGCAACAAGAACCAATGGCAAGGAGCCCAGGGGGACCCCAAACAAAAACAGGACAGGGCAAAGACTTGCACTTTCCAGTACCGTCCATGAACAGGCTCAATCAAACCGAGCCTGCAACATTTTCAATTTTGCCGTGTTGAGCTTTCTTTAGGGATTCTGTATTTATCTATTTTGAGATTTTTCTCAGATATATTGAAATATGATCAACAAGGAAAGGCTGCGTTGTTCAATGAACGCAACCCCCCCCCCCCATACAACGGTTTGGCGTCTCAGTTTTTGTCTTGGACAATCAAAATGGCGCTTTTGAGACGAGTACGTCTTCGTCGTCGGCGTGATAAACGGGTTTAGAAACGATTCTCGTTAGATGACATGGATGATGGCGACCTTAGAAAAAGATACCGATTTGCTAAGGCGTCCATTTTATATATTCTTACTTTAGTAAGATCTACGAGAAGGATCAATCTGTGTCGCCAATTGTATAGCTTCTGCCAGCCCTGTGGTTTTTCGCCACAGGGTCATTCATGCGCCTTGTCGGCGATTCTACAGGGCTCCTTAGAATCGTCTGTTTCGAGATGTGTGATAAGGGTCGCCAAGGCATTAGATTCTGTAGCCAAGGATTTTATACACTGTAACACATGCCTTCGGCTTCCAAAACAAGGATCATAAAGTAGAAGTTCTATCGTATAAGTAGTAAAAAACAAGAATAAGATCAACAAGGCAAGGACGCGGCCCCCGACACACTCAAAACACCTAGAAAATAGATAAATACAGAATCCCTAAAGAAAGCCCAACACGGCAAAATGGAAAATGTTGCAGGCTCGGTTTGATTGAGCCTGTTCATGGACGGTACTGGAAAGTGCAAGTTACCATCCACGCCCCCTAGCACCGGCTTAAGCAGAATTCAACATTTGAACATGAAATAGTAAAGTTTGAATTTAGAAACATCCGCAGATGGAACCTTCTAAAAATGATTAACAAAATATGATAAACAAGATCAACAAGGAAAGGCGGCGTTCAATGAACGAAGATCAACAAGGAAAGGTGGCGTTCAATGAACGCAACCCCCATATGACCCAGCAACAAGAACCAATGGCAAGGGGCCCAGGCGGACCCCAAACAAAAACAGGACAGGGGCAAAGACAGAGCACGGACAGGTTAATCATTAAATGATAAATAATTAGTAACTGATTAGGAATTTAAAGAAAATAATAATAGGCCCACAAAGAGGAAGGGGACAGGAGATCGGGGGGCGGGGAGTTAATCAAAGAAATAAAAAAACTAGAGGCAATGGGGAAGATACTTACCGTAAACAAGGGACACAAGCAAAAGTGTCACCAAAACAGTATGAAACGACATAGACATACATCTGAGGAACACAGTGGGGCGCCGCCTTGGAACGGTCAGCAGCATAATAATGACTGCTGGGGAGTTTAAACCGGTTAATGGTGCACCAAACCTCGCTCTTAGCCCCACCATGTTCCTATAAACGAGACAGTGTAAATAAAATGAATCCCCGCCAAGTGAAATTCTAACAGTTGTCATGGTTACAAAAGGTTAAATAAGTAATACACTAAAATGATCATGTAGAAACATATAAAAGTAAACCCAATGACCATAACAAAAGGAACCAATGTCCTAAAGGAAGACAGAGCAACAAGAAAATCACCTACAAGGGCCCGACGAAGCAAGGCAGAAGACGAACATTATGACAATTCAGTCCCAAAGGGCTTTACGAACTATCCATCATAGTCTCCCACTTGGTCCGTCAGACACTGCCGTGCCATTCCATGAAAAGCGGCGTATGGTCCCCAAGTAAAAGAATGCGTGTGCCCTAAACGAGAAAACAACAACCAAAGCATCTCCCGGGGATCGAACCCACGCCAGAGAGGTAACTGGATCAGAAGTCATCGACTCTAACCCCTCGACTACGGAGGCGGTAGGGTGGTTCCAGTTTTCCTACTTGAATACTGTATAATCAAAATATGAAAAACAAGATCAACAAGGAAAGGCGGCGTTCAATGAACGCAACCCCCATATGGAGAGATAGGGATGTTGCACTTATTCACTATCTCTCATGTACAGACTCAATCAAACCGAGTCTGCTATTCTTATGTAATTTTGTTGTGATTAATGCTTCCGAGGGATCACTGTTTCCAGAATTTTGTACTTCACAACAGCAGGTGTCAAGTGCCATGTGGCAGCTGTAAAAAGTTGTCCCGTACTTCACTTCAGTGTTGTTACATATTATGATCCTTCGGGATCATTGATGCCAGCACTATTAAGTGTTGAGAATTGAGTACCGCTCAAGCCGGTGCTAGGGGGCGTGAGGGATGTTGCACTTATTCATTATCTCTCATGTACAGACTCAATTAAACCGAGTCTGCAATTCTTATGTTATTTTGTTGTGATTAATGCTTCCGAGGGATCACTTTGTTTCCAGAATTTTCTTAACCTCTGATCCCTTTTAATTAGTTCCGCCCATTGTTTTCTCGTTTCGGGCACACGCATTTTATTACTTTGGTACCATACGCTATCTATCTATTTCCTACTTTAATACTGTATAATCACCCTTAAGATATGTTGCCTGCTTTTTAAATTTGTCTTTTGACGTCTTTAAACGTCATTAAACATTTTATTAAAAGAGGTTATGACCCTACTATTTTAAGATATACTGCATGTTTAGTGTTCAACCCTTTTACAGTTGGACACTACGCTTTCCTCTTTAGATTGCTTCTGACGGACCAAGTGGGAGACTATGACGTAAAGCCCTTTGGGACTGAATTGTCTTAATGTTCGTCTTCTGTGATACGCAGGCTTCATAACCTCTGATCCCCTTTCAAAATTCCATTTTATTTAGTTCCGCCCATTGTTTTCTCGTTTAGGGCACACGCGTTTTATTACTTGGGGACCATACGCCGCTTTTCATGGAATGGCACGGAAGTGTCACATTGAAGGTTCCATGATAACCGCCGTATGAACACATCTGCGGATGTTTCTAAATTCAAAATTTTACTATTTCATGTTTAAATGTTGAATTCTGCTTAAGCCGGTGCTAGGGGGCGTGGACGGTAACTTGCACTTTCCAGTACCGTCCATGAACAGGCTCAATCAAACCGAGCCTGCAACATTTTCAATTTTGCCGTGTTGGGCTTTCGTTAGGGATTCTGTTTTTATCTATTTTTTGAGAATTGAGTACCGCTCAAGCCGGTGCTAGGGGGCGTGAGGGATGTTGCACTTATTCATTATCCCTCATGTACAGACTCAATCAAACCGAGTCTGCAATTCTTATGTTATTTTGTTGTAATTAATGCTTCCGAGGGATCACTTTGTTTCCAGAATTTCATAACCTCAGATCCCCTTTCAAAATTCCATTTTATTTAGTTCCGCCCATTGTTTACTCGTTTAGGGCAAAAGCATTCTTTAGCTTGGGGACCATACGCCGCTTTCCATGGAATGGCACTACTGTGTCACATTGAAGGTTCCATGATAACCGCCGTATGAGCACATCTGCGGATGTTTCTAAATTCAAAATTTCACAGGGTTCCCATGGTCAGGGAAAAGTCAGGGAAAAATGATTTTTTTTCAAGGTCAGGGAAAAGTCAGGGAATTTTGAAATTGGTCAGGGAAATATGAAAAATAAGGAAAAGTCAGGGAAAAGTCAGGGAATTTTGTAAGAGAAGAATGTTGGTCAAACTGTAGAAAGCAAAATAAGTCAAGGCTAAGGCAGTTTCTTTGATTGTTATATTAGGTATCTTAATATTTATTTGTCATTATAAGCATCCTTTTTACTCTTGTAAATATCTTACTCTTAAACATATGCTTCTGAAATTTTTTTGAAATCTTTTGTCATTTAAAGTAACTTTAACTTAAAGGTGAAGTAACAAATCTTCTAAAAAACAGTAAGTCCAAATTTTGGTTAAAGGCTTCCAAATTAGTTAAAATTGTTCAACCAAAGTTGCTCAAATTTTACCCATAGCGTCAAAATTGGCCTGCTCATAGGTTTTCCTTATATGTTTATACATTTAGTAAAAATCTAAAAAAATTCTCCTCTGAATTGACAAAGGCTATAGGTTAGATATCTAGCATGAAAATTTTTGTATTAGACCTTTACCAAGATTGTTTAAATTATAGCCCTGGGGTCAAAATTGGCTGATTCATTGATTTTCATTATTTACATATAGTAAAAATAACTATCTAAGAAATAAGTAATGCTCAATTGAAAAAATAGTTTTTTTAAGAAAAAAATGTGACTGTATTTAAAGTTTAAATACAGTAAACACCTATCAATTTAAATATTGCACTACATATGGCCTTTGTATCTTAACATTAGACACCTTTGCACATTTATTTTCATATGTCATGCTGAAATATGAACTTGACCCCAAAATTCATTAGACACATCTGCATCAATATGGCAAAGTTCAATTGTATAGAACAAAAAAAAAAATACTTCTGTTATATTGATGCAGATCTTATATATTTTGGCCCCTGACCCATACAAAGCAGTGTAATCAATGGAGGATTGGCTAAAATAAGCATGCATTTTACTTGTCATGAGTAAATGTTAGTGATTAATTAAAAAAAATTGTTTTAACAAGAAACAATAAGACAGGTACAGGTAATGAAGTGGCTTCATTAAAAGCAAAATGTAGCTAATAATACTTAAGTAAATAGCAGAAATTATACAAAACTAACTGTGGTAGTTTAAAGTATCTCAAAAGTTTTAATTACACTGCATTGTATGCTCAAGAATGAAACATATTTGAGCGTGACATGTTATGAAATACTTTTCATTTTGGATAAATGTACTCATGCTAATTGAAAGTAAATTACACAAGTAGCTACTGACAATTGTTGCTTATATTCATATACATGTAATCTTAAATCAATTAAAATAAAGAAAGGGAGGAAAGAGATTGGCTGATATAGAGAACAGGCGGCCAGGATATAAAAAATATGTTTAATGGTCTAAAGATTGTAAAAACTTGACGCTGTTATTGGTCAGGGAAAAATGGTCATGGTCAGGGAAAAGTCATGGAAAAGTCAGGGAATTTTGATTTCTCTTCTTTGTGGGAACCCTGTTTCACCATGTTCGTGTTAAATGTTGAATTTTGCCTAAGCCGGTGCTTGGGGGCGTGGACGGTAACTTGCACTTTCCAATACCGTCCATGAACAGACTCAATCAAACCGAGCCTGCAACATTTTCAATTGTGTTGTGTTGGACCTTCTTTAGGGATCCTTTTTTTTCTATTCTATTCTATTATTATTTTCTTTGAATTCCTAATCAGTTACAAATTATGTATCATTTAATGATTAACCTGTCTTTGCCCTGTCCTCTTTATGTTTGGGGTCCGCCTTGGCTCCTTGCCATTGGTTCTTGTTGCGGTAACATGCACTTTCCGGTACCGTCCATGAACAGGCTCAATCAAATATGATAAACAAGATCAACAAGGAAAGGCGGCGTTCAATGAACGCAACCCCCATATGACCCAGCATTTTCAATTTTGCCGTGTTAGGCTTTCTTTAGGGATTCTGTTTTTCTCTATTTGATGACGGTCAAGTGATGTTTAATTAGAAAGGGAGAGTAATTAGCAGCTAGATAAAATAGATAAATACAGAATCCCTAAAGAAAGCCCAACACAGCAAAATTGAAAATGTTGTAGGCTCGATTTGATTGAGCCTGTTCATGGACGGTACTGTCAAGTGCAAACTACCGTCCACGCCCCCTAGCACCAGCTTAAGCAGATTTCAATTTTTCTTGTTTTCTTTTGGTCAATCAAAAATTCTGGTGAAATCTTGGATAAATTCAAAATAAAGCCCTGTCCTTTTTATGTTTGGGGTCCTCCTGGGCTCCTTGCCATTGGTTCTTGTTGCTGGGTCATATGGGGGTTGTGTTCATTGAACGCCGCCTTTCCTTGTTGATCTTGTTTTTCATATTTCAAGCTTCAACTGTCAGTACATACGATTTTTCTACACATTATACAACTTTTCCACATAAATTAATCAATGATAAAGTAATTACCCTAATTCAGAAAACTTTTTATTTAACTTTTGTTTAAATGTTGAATTCTGCTTAAGCCGGTGCTAGGGGGCGTGGACGGTAACTTGCACTTTCCAGTACCGTCCATGAACAGGCTCAATCAAACCGAGCCTGCAACATTTTCAATTTTGCCATGTTGGGCTTTCTTTAGGGATTCTGTTTTTATCTATTTTGCACGGGAACAAAATATGATAAACAAGATCGACAAGGAAAGGCGGCGTTCAATGAACGCATGTAATTCTAACAATAGATAAATAAAGAATCCCTAAAGAAAGCCCAACACGGCAAAATTGAAAATGTTGCAGGCTCGGTTTGATTGAGCCTGTTCATGGACGGTACTGGAAAGTGCAAGTTACCGTCCACGCCCCCTAGCACCGGCTTAAGCAGAATTCAACATTTAAAAAAGAAATAGTAAAATTTTGAATTTAGAAACTTCCGCAGATGTGTTCATACGGCGGTTATCATGGAACCTTCAATCTGACACTTCCGTGCCATTCCATGAAAAGCGGCGTATGGTCCCCAAGTAATTAAAAGCGTGTGCCCTAAACGAGAAAACAATGGGCGGAACTAAATAAAATGGAATTTTGAAAGGGGATCAGAGGTTATGAAGCCTGCGTATCACAGATAAGACGTGAAAAGACAAATTAAAAAAGCAGGCCACATATCCTAAGGGTGATTCAACATTACTCAAGTAGGAATATTGGAACCACCTAACTAGAAAATGCCGACAAGTTGAAACTAAAAATACCACAAGCACAACAATAATGTCGTGCTGAACGATCTTCAAGGATCGAAAATATAACATCATTGATTATAAATGTACGGGGAGACTTTTTACAGCCGCCACACGGCACAAATAACACGGATGTGATCATAAAATAGATAAATACAGAATCCCTAAGGAGAGCCCAACACGGCAAAATTGAAAATGTTGCAGGCTCGGTTTGATTGAGCCTGTTCATAGACGGTACTGGAAAGTGCAAAAAATATGAATAACAAGATCAACAAGGAAAGGCGGCGTTCAATGAAGTTACCGTCCACGCCCCCTAGCACCGGCTTAAGCAGAATTCAACATTTAAACATGAAATAGTAAAATTTTGAATTTAGAAATATCCGTAGATGTGTTCATACGGCGGTTATCATGGAAGCTTTTTTTTACTTACTGTATTGTTAAACATTATACTATGTGGACCTGTGACGTAGTTTGTAGAGCACTCTCTTTTCTTTTAGACAACATTTTTGTCAGGTTTGGTAATACCCTATGTAAACAGATCATAGGAATTTCTATGGGTACTAAGTGTTATGGACCGGACACGATTTTCCTGCAAGGTCATGCTGTGCTATAAAGTGTTGAGAATTGAGTACCGCTCAAGCCGGTGCTAGGGGGCGTGAGGGATGTTGCATTTATTCATTATCCCTAATGTACAGACTCAATCAAACCGAGTCTGCAATTCTTATGTTATTTTGTTGTGATTAATGCTTCCGAGGGATCACTTTGTTTCCAGAATTTTGACCTTCAAGGTAGCGAGCCAAATATTGCGCGCGACACGTCGTCTAAATATGGTGATCATTTCTGTAAGTTACCTGAAAGTTACCTTTCTAGCATGTAATTCTAACAAAGCTTTTTTTACTAACGGAATTGTTAAACATTATACTATGTGGACCTGTGACGAAGTTTGTAGAGGACTCTCTTTTCTTTTAGACAACATTTTTGTCAGGTTTGGTAATACCCTATTTAAACAGATCATAGGAATTTCTATGGGTACTAATTGTGCACCCCTGGTCGCCGATTTGTTTTTGTACTGCTATGAAAGAGACTTCATGTTGAGTCTCTCTGAAGATAAAACAACAAGATGTTATAGTCGCATTTAATAATACTTCCAGATACCTTGATGATATTTTTAATTTAGATAATCCTTATTATGATCAAATCGTATCTGACATTTATCCGCATGAACTACAACTTAATGCAGTTTCCATTACCGTCCATGAACAGGCTCAATCAAACCGAGCCTGCAACATTTACGATTTTGTCGTGTTGGGCTTTCTTTAGGGATTCTGTATTTCTCTATTTAATAAAACGAACTCTTGAAATTTGAGTACATCATTTTTGGATCTTTATATTACTATCAACAACAATTCTATTCACACGAAAATCTATGATAAAAGAGATGACTTTGACTTTTGTATAGTTAATTATCCACATTTAGATGGAGACGTACCCCATGCAACATCTTACGGGATTTATGTTTCTCAGTTAATTAGATTCGCTAGAGCTTGTAGCAACGTAGCGGAATATTTTTATTACCAGCAAGCTTCTAAAACAGGGCTACCGCTATCATAAATTACGGAAATATTTTACTAAATTAATCGTAACTTTGATTTAATTTCTATTCAATAGTGATTTTAAAAACTCTTCTGCGACAAGGGATTAGCCAGCCTGGTTTTTATGGCGATGTGATTTACAAACTTCGTAAGATTTTGGGTCATGTTAATTTTTCTGCTGTTTTTACTAAAATCATTAAACGTTTTATTATCCCCCGCCGATGGAATCGGGAGGGGGATATAGTTTTGGGGTCCTCCTGGGCTCCTTGCCGCTGGCGCTTGTTGCTGGGTCGGGTGGGGGCTGCGTTCATTGAATGCCGCCTTTCCTTGTCGATCTTGTTTATCATATTTTTTGGCGTTGTCCGTCCGTCCTTCCGTCCGAATTTCGTTTCCGGGGTAGTTCTCTGCAACTACTGGCTGGAATTCAACGAAACTTTATGGGAATCATCAATATCAAGAGGAGATGGGCATATCGTCAGCTTGTTCCGGTCCGACGCTTTAACTCAGAGTTATGGCCCTTGATTAGTTGTGAAGTATGGGGCAACTTTTTACAGCTGTCACAATTCACTTGACACCTACCATTTTGAAGTATAAACATCTCCTTCGGAAGCATTAATCACAACAAAATTACATGAACATTGTAGACTCGATTTTATTGAGTCTGAACATTAGGGATAACGAATAAGTGCAACGACCCTCTCTCCCCTTAACACCGGCTTGAGTGGTACTCACTTTAAAATTCGGCATGTTGACTTTACGGGGAATTATTTATGGTTGATTCATTAACATTGTAAGATTGAGCAGTTTCCCTTGTTTTATGAAATTTTGCTGATAATAAATAATACAGATTTCAATATACTTTGCTCACGTGTGTTATATTAAAAATTGCTTACTAAAGTAGTTTTAAAGCGTTCATAGAACGCCGCCTTACCTTGTTGATCTTGTTTATCATATTAAAATATAATTTTAAAAATTATGCATTATAAAATTAATTGTACACGATTTTTTATCACATTCATAAGGACGTTATTGATGATTTGCCACCGGATTTGGCGGGTAAGATTGACCTATTGCCAGACATTTTGAAGAAATCAAGAGCGGTTTTGGGATCCCCCTGGGCTCCTTGCCACTGGTTCTTGCTGGTCGTGTGGGGTTGCGTTCACTGAACGCCGCCTTTCCTTGTTGATCTTGGTTATCGTATTTTACTTATTGGAATTATGAGTTGGTATTTAATCGTCGGATAAAGTGGGGTTACCGCCATAACCGCCGTATGAAAACATCTGCGGATGTTTCTAAATTCAAAATTTTACTTTTTCATGTTTAAATGTTGAATTCTGCTTAAGCCGGTGCTAGGGGGCGTGGACGGTAACTTGCACTTTCCATTACCGTCCATGAACAGGCTCAATCAAACCGAGCCTGCAACATTTTCAATTTTGCCGTGTTGGCCTTTCTTTAGGGATTCTGTATTTATCTATTTTGTGTAATTATTTAGGGAACGGGGATTTCTGATCTGCTAAAACTTTAAACTGTGGCACTTTATTTATCTTCACCAATTCAAACTGCGTGAACTCCTCCTGAAATCACAGCTTTTAACTCTATTAAATGGTTTCATGATATGAATGCTTTTCCTACTGATTCTTAAATTAATATAAATACTTTAGAAGCGGCTAAATGAATTTTAACAAAATCTGTAAACAGAAAAGAATCAATTGTAGTTGAAATTATTTGGCAATTTATAATTCTCTTTACGAAAAGTAAAATATTAAAAATCAAAGAATCATTTGTGCCATTATTTTAGCTTATGCAGGTTTTTGTGCAGTGCTGAATTATTGAATATCAAGGTATCTGATATAGTGTTTTAACAGTCGTATATGGCTAAATATATTGGAAAAAGGGAAACGGACGTATTTAGAGATGGTCATTGGTTGATGATTGCGAAAATTGTTATGTCCTTGTGAAAATGTTTTAAGATATATAAAATGGGCAGACCTTTACGATGAAGATTTTCTGTTATGTAGTTTGTCTTAAACGAAATCGGGATATAAAGTGAGAAATTGACGCTGTAGACTTTGTTCCCACATGTATCTGATATAAGTAAATATTCATCTCGTTCTCTAAGAAGTAATGGTACTATTGCTGCTGCAAATAGAAATGTGGAATAAAAGAAGGTATGTTTTAGAGACATGGTCGTTTGGTCAGTGAAAATGCGAAAGATGGTCACATTGAAGACAATTTAAATGGGTGTTTAGCTGTTTCTCTGTCTTTGTTGCTGGGTCATATGGGGGTTGCGTTCATTGAACGCTGCATTTCCTTGTTGGTCTTGTTTATCATATTTTAGGACTATAAATGTTACATTGAAAATGCCAGTGTTTTGAACTGGTATATTTTTAATGTCAAGATATTTTCCAGTTTTTCCCGTTCTTTAAATTCACACTGATCGCCCAAGTTCTCCATACATATAATACATTATCAAATAGTATTATAGTGTTTATTGTAAGAATATATTAATGACCATGTGTCGGTAAATATCGGATTCCAAAGTAAATCTTACGGATTTTAAAGTATGCCATAACAGTATGAAAAGTTAAGAATACAAAAATTGCCTAACTAACCTCGGTGATGAGGAGTTATTTTAGTTTCAAATAAAGTTTTATATTTGAATTTTAATAAAATTTAGTTTATTATTGTATGTTGCGACACTTGGCTACTTATGTTTTTGCAATGCCAATCACCAATCGTATGAATGCACAATTGAATTTATGAAAATTTACATATTGTCAGGCCGGTTCCGAGTCAGGATTATAAAAATAGTCTCAACAAATTTGTAATATATATATAAATATAACAGTATTATATAAACATATTCAATATTGAAATCTAATGTTATAAATAAATATTTTACATCAATATTTTTATATGTACAAAGTAACATATTAAATATACCCTACAATAATGGAATTTGCTATTTCAAATAGTTAAATATATGATATTATAAGGTAAAACATATTAAAATATAACGTGAATGTTAACACAAAACAATATAGATATATATATATATATATTAATCATTAATTTGTCCAATGTTTATAAAAGTTTTTCATTATTTATAATAATGTGTTTTTTATTGTTTTCTTCTTCCAGACTACATGGACCTCCAGATGTTATCCTCGGGTATCTGTTTGTTTGTTTGTTTTCTTTTCCTTTTTTATCAGTTTTCAATTACATCAGTTTTCAATGAGAAGTTACATCAGTTATGATTTTACAGTTACATCAGTTTTCATTTTACAGCTACATCATTATTTTATTCAGTCTTATACTTTTCAACGAATGTGATCATTTCATATATAAATTCTCCATCTTCTTCTTTTTCAATGGCTTGGTATATCATTTTTCTCTTTCTGTTTTTCCTACTCATTAAACTTTTCACTTTTTCTATTTCTTCATCCTCTACTTTGTCAATTCGTTCTTTCATCTCTCCCTTTTTCATTTCCTCTTTTTGTTTACTGTCCATCTCTTGTTTACCCTTCTTGTTTTCCATGTCTATTCTCTTTACATCCCTTTATTTATTCTCCTTTTTCTTCCTTTCTTTTCTCCTCTTTATGTTTTATATCTTCTTTATTTCTTTTCTCCTCCTTACGTTTTCTGTCTTCTTCTTTTCGTTTTTCTTCTTTTTGTTTTCTATCTTCTTCCTTCCTTTTTGCCTCCTCTTTATGCTTAATCTCTTCGTCCTTTCTTTTCATTTCCTCTTTATGTTTTCTATCTTCATTTTCTCTCTCATCTTGACGTCTTCTCTCTTCCTCCTTTCTTTCATTTCTTCTCTTTTCCTCCTTTTCCTTTTCTATTTTCTCTGTCTCATCGATCTTGTATAATTCCACGTCTTTTAAAAAATTCTCTTCCTGAAAGTTGATGAAATACTCCTCGCTATCTGACTCTTCCTCGCTTTCGCTTAAATTCATTTCCTTTTGTAGGATAGTTGGCGGCTTTGCTGGTCTGGTTTGTACTCAAGCGCATGTTTGATGATACATGTCAATACAAAATTTAACCTTAGCTTTTTTTAATGAATTCATTTAGTTCTTTTTCAGCCTTTTTGCCAACGTCTCCATTCATTTGGTTAAATAAAAAATAAATCATCTTTTCTGGCCCTGCAGATGTGGGGCTTGTCATTTCTTCTGAATATCTTCTCACATAAATTGCATTTAAATGAAATGCCGCTGTGCTGCTCAGTCAAATGACTCATACAGGGTCGTCGTTTCGCAGCGAAAAACATGTCATTGCACAAACCGCACTAGAACCTCTGCAATGAGAGTAAATTATTTCTTTTTGAATCACTCTGCTTTTCAATCATTTTCATTCAATATACAACTTAAAATATTTTTTTATCAGTATCATTATTATTATTACAATGTATTATTATTATTCTTATCATTTTACATCAACCTTCAGTTTAAGCATTTCTACCAGTATACGGCTTAAATAAATAGAAAATAAATCATCTTTTCTGGCCCTGCAGATGTGGGACTTGTCATTTCTTCTGAATATCTTCTCACTTAAATTGCATTTAAATGAAATGCCGCTGTGCTGCTCAGTCAAATGACTCAAGCGACTATACGCCGCTTTTCATGGAATGGCACGGAAATGTCACGTTGAAGGTTCCATGAAAACCGCCGTATGAACACATCTGCGGATGTTTCTAAATTCAAAATTTTACTATTTCATGTTTAAATGTTGAATTCTGCTTAAGCCGGTGCTAGGGGCGTGGACGGTAGTTTGCACTTAACAGTACCGTCCATGAACAGGCTCAATCAAACCGAGCCTGCAACATTTTCAATTATGTTGTGTTGGACTTTCTTTAGGCATTCTTATTTTCTCTATTTTATGTTTATCATGATGTACAATTTTTGTTTTTGCATGTGGATTTGTTTGTATTCTATATAAAACAGCATTCATTTTATCATATCTGTACATGGACCTATCCAAGGCCTTTGAAATTTTGGACTTAACCCTTTTCTTCTGATTGGATAATAGTAACAAACATTATCTCCAGATTTAAAAGAATTGAATTTAAGATATAACATTGCAATGTGTTTTCATACTCTGACTTGCAATATCAAGATTCTTACGAGCTATTTCATGTACTCTATTGATCTGTTTCTCAAGATTTACAATAAAAAAATTTTTGTTTTGTTCTTTTTCAGCCATATCAATTTCTGGATTACCAAATATAATATCTACAGGCAATCGTATTTCTCTTCCGATGTGCATCATAGATGGAGTATAACCAGTTGACGACTGAATAGAAGATCTATAAGCCATCATAACAAGATCTACATGTTCATCCCAGTCTTTTTGATTGGATGAGACATAAGGTTTAAGCATATTTATTATAGTAGAATTTTGTTTCTCTATAAAACCATTTCCATGTGGGTGAAAAACAGAAGAACGTGTCTTCTCTATACCTAGTAATTTGCACATTTCTAAGAACAACTTAGATTCAAATGTTTTTCCTTGATCAGTATGACATATCAATGGACAACCCCAGTGACTAATATATCTATCTACTAAAACATTAGCAACAGTACAAGCTTCTAAATTTTCAATTGGATAACACTCTGTCCATTTACTAAACAAATCTCCAACAACCATAAGATATTTATTCCCTTTATTAGTTTTAACAAAAGGACCCATAAAATCTATTGCAATCCTCTCATTAGGTGAGCCTACATTATATGTTTGGAGTGGAGCCTTTGATGCTCGCAATGTACCTCTGCGACTATTACAAACATCACATTTCTTACTCCAATTTTCTACATCTTTTCGAAGTGCGAACCAAAAATATCTTTCTCTTACTTTATGTAAAGTTTTCTTAACACCTAAATGAGCTCCAGATTTTCCATCATGTAACTGTTTTAAAACAAGTTCTCTATGTGACCTAGGAATAACAAAAAGTAATTTAAAAATAGAACCATCATCACTGTCCCAAGTGTATATTATGCATAATTTAATGCCTCCCAATTTGAGTCAAACTGATGGATTTTTCCCAATCAGTCTGGTAACTGAAATTAAGTGGAGCAGTCACTTGCACTTGAATTGTATATAATTCTAACATATGAACTATAACCTATTAATAAAAATTTATTACGCTTCCAGATTTTTTCCGCCTTTTTGATTGGATATTTATCCGCCGAAAGAAATTGATATTACTGAGCCAGACGGGTAATATACACACTAAATTTCCCCGTTGGGTACCCCACGTTCTAAACAACATGCGCTGTGACGATGCGCGTACGGTTTGATTGTAAAATCCGCGATGTAAAATCCGATTTACAAGCACTTTTTAACTGTCAAATGATAAATATTTACCAAAATAGAGTAATCATACGTATTCTCATCAGTATTAAAAACAAATATGACCTTGTGAAAGCATGATATTAATTCCAAAAAAGTGCGTTCAACAGACTACTCATTTTCTCTTGTTTACATTCGTTAGGTTCATATGTATTTATGTGACGTCATGTAATGATGAAGGGGTACCCTAAAGGGAATCTTATTTCGACGTTTCATTTGAAGTAGCAATGATTTATTTTAAAATCGCCTTAACTCGGCAGGGGAAGGGTAATAAAATTATTATTTTGGTTTTGGAGTGATATATGTGGATATATCACTCCAAAACCAAAATAACATATACTATTCATCTGGCTGTATTACAAAATTGAATTCCTGTTGAAGTTTTAAAGAGCAATATAAAAGTTGGGTTTTATATAATTGATTTTCATTTTGTATTCTGGTTAAATCCTGTTCATCTTTTTTAATTTGATTTTCTAGTCTTTGGTTATCAAGCTTTAAATTTTTGAGGGTCTGCTCATCTATTTGTTCTTTGATCGTTTTCCTTCTTTTATTTGGCCGTGTCGGTTCTGTCAATGTTGGCTTTGTTGCTACAATAAATGTAAACATCAGGGGTTAAAGTGAATGTAAGTTGTATTACTTAAGAAAATGATTTTTAAAAAAAGTCATTAGCTACTACCAAATGGCAAAAATTAAATAGTCTTCCCAAACCCTTCAAAAACAAGTTTTTCTAAGAATATCATTTTTGTTATATTGCATCTAATTTATATCCAGAGTAATTCCAAATACATCTGTATCAATAAAATTATTTAATGACTTTACCTTTATCTTTCTATTGATGCCATTAATTTTCAAAATTATTAAAAAATGATTTGAAAACATAAAATAAAAACTTACAATTACTGGTCTTTTGTGATGTGCCAACATCAGTTACAGTTGCTGTACAGCATGATGCTGTAAAGTAAAATATCGTAGCTGAAATGTATTCAATTTACAGAATCTTGTGAATTTGGTGGTCAATGTCATATTTCACATGGCCTAAATAAGTACCGGCAAAATTAGATGCAATTTAACTTGATATCTGATACCTTTGCATTTAGTTTGATGGCTATGTCCCCATAATATAAACAGAGGATATTTGTTTCTTTTGCAAGTAAGATTGAAAAAATGTTTCACTGAGTGAACACCAGATGCAATATGTTCATGAGTGGCGTAGCCACGAGTTAAAATAGAATAGCTGGTGTTCACATATGAAAAATATTTCAAAATTTATATGTAAAACAAATAAATTTTATTTTTATTTCATGCTTTCTTAAGTGATTTTTACTGATTTTACCCAGGAATGTCGCACATTCTCCTTCATGACGTCAACACTTTACGACATCCATTTTGAAATATAGTTCTGTTAAATTTCTCTAATTTTGTTACATTTTAAACATGATGTGTGATGACATCGACTTTCTTTTCCTAAAGAAGCAAAATTTACGAATGACAACATTCATTTTTGCATGTTATTCCATTTAGTAATGATATTCCTTTCAGTCGCATTCAGATAAAGTCCAACTAAAGTGAAAATTATATTTTATAAATTTCACTATTGGTTTATTGGAATATAACCATCTGATATATTACAGTAAAACATTAGACAGCATAAAATAATTTTATCCTGCTACTGTCTATATTAGCAGCTAGATAAAATAGATAAATACAGAATCCCTAAAGAAAGCCCAACACGGCAAAATTGAAAATGTTGCAGGCTCGGTTTGATTGAGCCTGTTCATGGACGGTACTGGAAAGTGCAAGTTACCGTCCACGCCCCCTAGCACCGGCTTAAGCAAAATTCAACATTTAAACATGAAATAGTAAAATTTTAATTTAGAAACATCGGTAGATGTGTTCATACGGCGGTTATCATGGAACCTTCAATGTGACACTTCCGTGTCATTCCATGAAAAGCGGCGTATGGTCCCCAAGTAATAAACAGCGTGTGCCCTAAACGAGAAAACAATGGGCGGAACTAAATAAAATGGAATTTCAAAGCCTTGCCAGATAAACTTATCAATCTTAGGTCATTACATCACATGATAACGTCACTTGGCGAACAGCAGAACAAAACTACATATAGACGATGTTTTATCAGGGGAAAGTATAAATGAAACTATTTAAACAATCTACAATATGATTAGAAGCAGAATAAATCAAATACATGGTTGATGTCGGGATAGGAGAAGGTTTATCCGGTTCCCTGCGAAAATGATTCTCTTTCTCCCTCACTGAATAAACCTTCTCCATCCCTGCATCAACCATGTATTCTCTATCTTTGAATCCGAACTCAAAACAGATTTTATCATACATCCGTGCTGATTTTGCGATTCCGTAAATATGGTATTGCATGACCGTGCATATATTTTGATGTGACGTCATTAGCGTTATAAAAACATAGTGTAAAGACGCGCTAAATGTTAGCGTTAAACTGTAGGCGCATGAATGACAAATGACTCTTATTTCACTTAAAACGACTCTTTCTTTGGGTATGTGATAAATAGAATATTAAATTCGTTAAGTT
>NW_026859339.1:0-15759 GCF_026571515.1 Ruditapes philippinarum
AAAAAATTAGTAAAAATGTCTTTATAACCCTAAAATAGCATGAAATAAATAGAAAATTTGTTTGTTTTGAATGTCAGATCAAATTATAATTTCACTTGTTAAAAACACCAGTTCTTATTCTTTCACTTGTGACTACTCCAGTCTAAGACAATATTACACATGGTGTTCATTCTGTGAAATATATTTCGATATTGCAAATCAAACAATTATTCTCTATCTATTATATCTTAATAGTTTCTCTTTTTTTCTCTTTTGGTTGAGATTTCAAATCAAATCAATGCTGTTAAGGTGATATGGAAATATTTCTGACTAAAATGGTGGGGAAAGACCTTAAATGACCCATTATATTGGGAAGACCACTAACATGTTATAACATAATAAATTGATGAAAGAATATTAAATACTGACCTTATTATTTCCAGTTTTAAGAACAGGAGCTGGAACATAGAGAGTTCTCTGTGGACCTTCTTTCCAGTATCTTCCCAGGTTAAATCCATTGATAAATGCATTACCCTTTGTCCAACCCTGTTTCAATGTATACAAAAACGATACATGTATTTCTTAATATATAAAATATAAGTTACCACAAATATGTAGACAAACATTAAAACGTGGAAAATAGGCCAAAAAAATAATTAAGTAAAACACCATTCAGTATAAATACACTGTCAGCAATTTTTCTACACCTGCACATTTATTGGTGCATAGAGTATTAATTCAATGACAAAACATTTCCACAAGACTGACTTCTTGGTGAAGTAAATAGAACAGACAAATAATGCTTTTCTCTCTTTTAAGCCTTCACTGGTTATCTAGCATTTAGTTTTGGAAAAAAAACTCGTCTTCAAAGAATAAAAGAGCCTTTTTCATATAGCATTACATAAAATGAAAATGAATAAATAATAATGGTTGAAAGATATTCATCAGACCAATTTAACTCGCACAGATACTGCTCAAATGAAACACTTTCTTGTTTTACTGGTGGAGGGAGAACTCCAGTGCCCCTCTGTGTATGAGTTCAAGCACATGGGGGCACCTGACTCAAACTATTGTCCATCAACTGTCTGTAAGCTAGCCAGATTGTTCCTTCCCATGAAAGAATTCTAATTCCCAACACTTAAAGGATACAAATCCAGTAGAAATATTTTTCAAGATCATTTTATTGCAAAATACCATAACATCTACAGAATCCAAAATTTGAGTTTCAGTGAATTAAACAACCAACCTTCATATTAAGGAAAGTATCTCTGGGCGTAGCATCTATCCTCAGATTGGCAGTATAAAGGGAGGCTACTCCACCATCCCAGTTTGTAAATGTCTTCCACTTATGATTATCAGCCATACTAAAAAGAAAACATAATCACAACATTAATGGCTGCTTATAAAATGTAAGACTTTGATTATTACAAATCTGAAAATTACATTTAAGATGATATCACAAACATCTGAGATAAAACTTTTTCAATAGAATATGTTAATTATATGAAATTAATTATACAAAACTCTCTCTATAATAACCCTAAACCTTCAATCTGAACTTGATGCAAAACAATTCATTTTTGTTTGTTTGTTTATCTGGCTTTTACATCTATCTAAAGAACATTTTTGGTCACATCTTGGCAGTTAATCCACATAACAAGCTTTCCGTGATAACTAACCAGTACACACAAATTCCTCCACAAGTGACCAACTGATCACATGATTTCTGAATGAGCAATGAACAACAAGTTACCATTAATGTCAATGTTCAAGATCAATTGTCCCTAGAGAAACGCCTTGCCTGGGGATCAAACCAGCCGCCACTTGGTTACAAATCTGATGCTCTGATCCAAGATATAAAACACAATTTAAAATCAGGTGAACCAGATGGAAACAGTATTAGACTTACCTATTGTACAATATTTTTAACACAATAAAAGCCTGAAGGTTACAGAGTTTTTGTATAATTACCTATTAACGTAATCTTCTTTAAATTCCATAGGATATATTCTCCAGTTAGAAATTACACTTCCATCTAGCTTCACGTCACCAGTTATACCTAGTTAAATCAAAAACAATAATGTATATATCAATTTATAACATGTGCATACATAACATGTGAATATATAACATGTGCTTATATTTAACAAGTCCACATCTAACTAACACATTTATTACATGTGCATATGTAACATGTGCATATATAACATGTGCATAATTTGCATGTGCATATATAACAAGTGCATGTATAACATTAGCATATATGACATATGCATATATAAAATGTGCATTCATAACAAGTGCATATATAACATGTTTATATATACAAAATGTATAACATGTGCATGTATAACTAAAACATATAACATGTGCATATGTTACATGTGCAATATATAACGTATATTTAACATGTGCATATATAACAAGTGCATACATTTATTTTTATTTGAAAATTTTACAAATTTACAGTTTCAGCAGATTCTTTAGATAAATAGGGAATAATCATGAAATAAGAAACCAAACTGAAACAAGAGCCTGGTTTGAGCCGGGTAATGCTCCCCGAATAGGTGTTGGACACAGGAAAATGCACCTCTCAGAGTTATGTCCCTGGAAAAAGTTCAAAGTGCAATAATTCCAAAATAAGGCAAGGCAGAGTTACTGTTCTTTGCACTGCACTTTTTATCAATTTGATCTATCAACCTACAAAGTTTCTTGTTGATACCTCTTATGGTTTTTGAGTTAAGTCACGGACAAAGTGCAAAATGTAACAAGAGCTGTCGGTAGGACCGCATGCTCGACTATTCTTAATGCTTGATAGTAAAAGAGCCCTAGTGTCTACAGGTTGGGTCATGATGGTGAAAGTCATAAGTGTGCAAAGTTTCAAAGCCATATGTCAATGGACTTTGGAAATGTTTGAGCTATTACAAAAACTTTAACATAAATTCTAAGTTGCAAAAGGGGCATAATTCTGTCAAAATGCTTGATACAGTTACCTCCTCCTGTCTACAGGTTGAGGTCATGATGGTGAACAAGTGTGCAAAGTTTCAAAGCCATATGTCAATGGACTTTGAAAATATTTAAACTATTACAAAAACTTTAACGTAAATTCAAAGTTGCAAAAGGGGCATAATTCTGTCAAAATGCTTGATACAGTTACCTCCTCCTGTCTACAGGTTGAGGTCATGATGGTGAACAAGTGTGCAAAGTTTCAAAGCCATATGTCAATGGACTTTGAAAATATTTAAACTATTGCAAAAACTTTTTTTTAACATAAGTGGTTATGTCGACGCTCGGGTGACTACAATAGCTCTACTTATTCTTAACGAATAGTCAAGCTAAAAACCAGGCAAAATAGAGTTATGGTTCTTTAACACTGCACTCCCCCCCCCCAATGCCCTCTACCACTGTATGAAGTTTAAACAAATTATCTCCAAGGGTTTTAAAGATATGTTCCGGACAAGACAAGGTGGCGACTATATGCTCTCCCTTTTAGGAGCATAAAAATGTTGGTTTGCATTGATTTCAGATATAGATTAAAAAATAACTAGATAAAACAGATATGGACTTTTTATCTGGTGACCATGATGTGACAAGCACTGAAATATTAATATTGACCTAAGCTAGATTATTTCTTTCAGTTCATATCTTATTCTCCGCAAAAAAGCCCATATTTGTTTACTTCTACAGAAAGGAAGGACAAACACATGGACAGGTAGTTTACCTTTGGTTTAAACATATTTATTTAAGCTTGATTGCAAAACAGTTTCTTGTGACTTATATTAATCACTTTCAAGTCTGCTTCCTGGAACTAACCAGTACTGGTTTCATATGAAGAAACATGGCCGTGACCCAATTAGGGCTCGAACCAATGATCCCTGGGTTGTCAGGCAGACACATTAACCACTAGGGCACCACTCCCCGAGCTTACCTTTACTCTCTTCATTGAATCTGTTAAATCCCATCATGACATAATTGACTCTACCATGATGTTCAACCAATATATCCAGTATGTTCTCCTGTTACGATATATAATGATATATTCAAATCTGTATTTCAATTTACACAATGAAAACGTTAACTTTACAAAACATAATTGCTCACGTCATAAGATTTAAGCAAATGTTCAGCCTCACCCAAACTCGAACCTGGCATAATGGGAATACTGTTTTCCAGCTTTACCAACTGAGCCTTTTTTTTTACAGGTTGGGTTTTACATGGCACAAATACAATAAAGGTCATATGGCAACTTCCCAGCTTTATTGGTGGAGGAAGACCTCAGGTTCCCCTCTATGCATTATTTCAGGCATGATCATGCACCTGCGTAGAACCATCAACGTGCCTTAAAACCAACTGAGCTACTCAGCTGCTACTCTGTAGCAGGCAACAAAAAAATGAATATGCTGGGAAAACAGAGTGAGTGAATAATCTGAAATTTAGCACACAAGTTGTTGGTCCACACAACCATTAAAATGGTACTCAAAAAAATAATTTCCAAGACAGTCAGGGTTTTCATGATGAAGAAAGACTTACAGAATCTAGGACATTTTCTGGAATATCAATTTCCCATCTTGTTGATTTCCAATACAGCACACCAATTTCTTTCCCATTCATTATCACCTAAAATTAATAAAAAATATGTTTATCAAAATTTTCTTTATCAATAAAGCACATATATTTTTGTGATCTGCCTTGACTAAAATTTGCAACTTTACTATTGTATCAAACAAATATAAACAAATTTAAAACTTAAAATAAAAACGCTTCTCTTAATAGCATACAAAAATTATTGCTATCACATGACATTGCTTGTTTTCAATGTAATATAACCATTATGAATTTTCTAAAAAATAGTTTGTCTTTTTTGACATTTCCTTGCTTAAAATGTCACATGCCAAAAGAATTATACATTCAGAGTCATTTTATATGAAGACTGATATATAAATCTTGTACACAGTGTAACACTTGCTAAAATTTGTTTATTACACGTTTTTATTGATGACTTGGGTAAATGTTGACAGATAAAAAACACATGCTATTTTGACCTTGACATTACAAATTTTCAATATCATTCTGGCCATAATTAATGCATGCATCAGAAAATGCTGACACTTTCTACTAACACTAAAATGGAGATTAATAGTTAAACTAAGTGAATTTTCTAGCAATACAGTACAACCTCTGGACAGGTTACACTGTATATAAAACTATTCACAACCAGAAGCACAAACCTGAGCTCTATCCTGGGCAGGTACGGTAAATGTCAGTTTCTTTCCTTTAGGTACATATGCCCTGTACAAAATAAAGCCAAAATTCTGACCATATCCATTGTGTAAATCTAGCATCTCCATTGGGACGGGTTTGTCTGAAGATATTGCCTGAAACATAGAACAATACATAAGCCTTTAATCTGTGGTGGCATGGCCGAGTTAACACGTCAGACTAGTAATCTAAGGATTGCTGGCTGCATGGGTTCGGACCCAGTCAGGGGCAAGCTGTTGTTTACTTGAGTAAGAAGCTTTACACTCATTGCTCAGTACTGGTTGGTTCCAGGCTCAGATTCAATTATAGCTTACAACACAATCAAACTAAAATAAATTTGAATAAATAAACCTTTAATTTGCTGGAGTTATCCTGCTTTGAATTTTTTATGGTCCATTTAAACATTTGAGGATACAAAAATTAAGCAACAAACAGCATAGAGCCTGTTCAGACTGCAAAGATCTAACTTCTTTTGTGGCATACTGCACATATTATTCACTTTCAAATCAACTTCCTTAACTAACAAGTATCAGTTTCAAGGAACTAAAATTATAATTTTTCCCTCCAGAAGTTCTCAAACCCATGACCCCCGGCCCTGGGTTAAAAGAAAAACATCTTAGCTAGGCCATGGCAAATGTTTCCAAAGTAAAACTAGAACTGCCACTATCATGGCGTGAATACCCCCGCATACCACTTTGTCAGAATCAACAGTGGCCATTTAGAGCTCAAGGACAACCTCCCTGCCAAATCTGAGGTTACTAAGCCAGTGCATTGCTAAGTTATGTATTCTACATGCTTCAAATGTGAAAATGTCAAAATCAATATATTGCGGACAGGACATTCTTTAACAGTTAAGAAGAAAAGCTTTTTTGTCAAGGTCCCTGTGACCTTGACCTTTGACCCAGTGACCTCAAAATCAATAGGGGTCACCTTATAGTCATGATCAACATCCATGCCAAATATGAAGACTGTGGGTCATAAATGGGTGGACAAACTTTTTGAAGTCAAAGTCCCTGTGACCTTTGACCTGGTGATCTCAAAATCAATAGGGGTCATCTACTTATCATGACTAACCTCCATTCCAAATATGAAGACTGTGGGTCAAAGGAATCTTAAGTTATTGGGCGGACAAGCTTTTTGAAGTCAAGGCCCCTGTGACCTTGACCTTTGACCTGGTGACCTCAAAATCAATAGGGGTCATCTACTTATCATGACTAACCTCCATTCCAAATATGAAGACTGTGGGTCAAAGGAATCTTAAGTTATTGGGTGGACAAGCTTTTTGGAGTCAAGGCCCCTGTGACCTTGACCTTTGACCTGGTGACCTCAAAATCAATAGGGGTCATCTACGAATCATGACTAACCTCCATGCCAAATATGAAGACAGTGGGTCATAGGAATCTAAAGTTATTGGGCGGACAAGGTTTTTGAAGTCAAGGCCCCTGTGACCTTGACCTTTGACCTGGTGACCTCAAAATCAATAGGGGTCATCTACTAATCATGACTAACCACCATGCCAAATATGAAGACAGTGGGTCATAGGAATCTTAAGTTATTGGGCGGACAAGGTTTTTGAAGTCAAGGCCCCTGTGACCTTGACCTTTGACCTGGTGACCTCAAAATCAATAGGGGTCATCTACTAATCATGACTAACCACCATGCCAAATATGAAGACAGTGGGTCATAGGAATCTTAAGTTATTGGGCCGACAAGGTTTTTGAAGTCAAGGCCCCTGTGACCTTGACCTTTGACCTGGTGACCTCAAAATCAATAGGCGTCATCTACTAATCATGAGTAACCACTATGCCAAATATGAAGGCTGTGGGTCATAGGAATCTTAAGTTATTGGGCGGTCAAGAAAAAACCGACGGACGGCCGGACGCCGGACGGCCGGACGGACAAGCTGATTCCAGTATACCCCCCTTACAACTTTGTTGTGCGGGGGTATATAAATAAAGTAAATCAAAACCCATGTTAAATAACACATTGCCAATTTGGTAAGGTAACTATGTCATATGCTTTGTTTTTGTAAATTGTTTGGGTTTTTATTTGTTTGGGTCGTCAGACCAAACAAATAATGGTAGCGAAATTTCAGAGTCTAATGTTGTTAATTGCAAATGCCGAAAGTAGTCCACTTTTTTGAAGCGGTTACTTCCCTTTTGTATGTACACTAAAGCCGAAAAATTCAGGGGAGATCACTGCGTAAAGATGGTCAAAGACAGGCGCATCAATTTTCAAGCAAAGTAATTCCTGAATGGTCGAAGATTTTTAATATTGTTTTATTGTATTTTCTAATCGAAAATAACTAAATACAAAGCGGACATTCAATCTCTGACACAGAAGTTTACGACGAACCTAATAACAAGTAGTTCTCAAAACAGCTTAAAACTAGAACTGCCACTATGATGGCGTGAATACCCCCGCATACCACTTTGTCAGAATCAACAGTGGCCATTTAGAGCTCAAGGACAATCTCCCTGCCAAATCTGAGGTTACTAAGCCAATGCAATGCTTCAAATGTGAAAATGTCAAAATCAATACATTGCGGACAGGACATTTACTTTAGCAATTGAGAAGAAAAGCTTTTTTTTTGTCAAGGTCCCTGTGACCTTGACCTTTGACCCAGTGACCTCAAAATCAATAGGGGTCACCTTATAGTCATGATCAACATCCATGCCAAATATGAAGACTGTGGGTCATAGGAATCTAAAGTTATTGGGCAGACAAACTTTTTGAAGTCAAAGTCCCTGTGACCTTGACCTTTGACCTGGTGACCTCAAAATCAATAGGGGTCATCTACTTATCATGACTAACCTCCATTCCAAATATGAAGACTGTGGGTCAAAGGAATCTTAAGTTATTGGGCGGACAAGCTTTTTCAAGTCAAGGCCCCTGTGACCTTGACCTTTGACCTGGTGACCTCAAAATCAATAGGGGTCATCTACTTATCATGACTAACCTCCATGCCAAATATGAAGACTGTGGGTCAAAGGAATCTTAAGTTATTGGGCGGACAAGCTTTTTGAAGTGAAGGCCCTGTGACCTTGACCTTTGACCTGGTGACCTCAAAATCAATAGGGGTCATCTACTAATCATGACTAACCTCGATGCCAAATATGAAGATTTTGGGTCAAATGAATCTTAAGTTATTGGGCGGACAAGCTTTTTGAAGTCAAGGCCCCTGTGACCTTGACCTTTGACCTGGTGACCTTAAAATCAATAGGGGTCATCTTCTAATCATGACTAACCTCCATGCCAAATATGACGACTGTAGGTCAAAGGAATCTTAAGTTATTGGGCGGACAAGCTTTTTGAAGTCAAGGCCCCTGTGACCTTGACCTTTGACCTAGTGACCTCAAAATCAATAGGGGTCATCTTCTAATCATGACTAACCTCCATGCCAAATTTGAAGACTAAGGGTCAAAGGAATCTTAAGTTATTGGGCGGACAAGAAAAAACCGACGGACGGCCGGACGGCCGGACAGCCGGACGGCCGGACGGACAAGCTGATTCCAGTATACCCCCCTTACAACTTTGTTGTGCGGGGGTATAACTAGCGATTTAAAAGAAAGAAATATTTTATTTTGTTACAAGTATCCAACAAATTACAACGCATTTAAAGTTAAACAATAGCGTTGGCTTATAGAATTGTCAATAAAGGCACAATCACAAATTACGCGGATGAATATGATTTTATCAATGAAAATACTATTTATTACCGAATACTACACAAACCGAGTAGTGGAATATATAGATTCTACATGTCGGACTGTTTGGGCGAGAGGATTTTTGCTAAAATATTTACTTCAATTTTAAACAACAGGTTTACCCTGAACAAAATACCTCGAAATTAATAAGGATTACAAACCCGAAATGCAATGAAAGTTCTAAATTTAGAATGACTTGATATTATTCAAACATTCTGTGTATAACTTCTCCGTGGTACATTGGTAACGCGCTCGCTTAGTGAGTGAGAGGTCTCGAGTTCGAATCCCAGTCGAGGAAACTTTTTTTTTTGTTAAATTCTTTTTTAAGTGTTTTTGTTAAGGAAGTAGCCATGATATGCAAGGATAAAGTGTGACTGTCGTAAAAAATGAACATAAATGATTTTTTGATGCAACTCTAGTTATGCAGAATTCCGTATGTATCAAACTCTGGTGCCTTGCAAAATGAATTATAATACATAAAAATAAACCTATACAGAAAAATGCATACAGATATACAGTACGATTTAGATTGCAAAGATCAGAAAATACCACAGAACTTGCAGCCCTTTGATTCTTTATAAATATAAATGCTTATAGTAAGCTCCAGGATTATTTACATCTGTGTTAAACAACAGTTAAAGTCGTTACAAGCCCTAATTTAGAATAATATGGTTTTCTTCAGCCCGTTCACATATAAATTCACCGTGGCTGAAGGGTTTTCGGGCTCGCTTAGGAAGCGAGAGGTCTGGAGTTCAAATCCCAGTAAAGGTAACTCATTTTTTTTCAAATTGTTAAAGTCAAATAAACATTGGATTGAATATCAGTGTTGCAATTAGTCTTATAGCCAATTTTAACGCTGGAAAGCATTGGTGGCACTATATATACATATAATCTCACAACCTGCACCTTTCTTACATTCTGAGACCCAAACAAATTCAGCGCCTTCTGTGCTTTGATTTTATTCTCCACCAACTAAGATATTCATCAATATTTTGGTTAATAACATATTGGTAATTAATTATTTAAAAGATATCAGGGTATAATTATGCTAAAGCTACTACGTATATATTGAAGTTATAGAATAAATAATTAATTTAACCTTTTGTTCCAATATTTACTATAAAAATTATAAACATATTGAATGTGAGTGTGACTAGAATCAGAAGGGATATACAGGATATATGGTGAAAATTGTTTTGTAAGTATATGATTTTTACATTCTAAAAAAAATTTAAAATTTTATCATTTTTCAATAAAGCGTATTTAATTTAAGTTTGTTTTAAAGAAAACATTGTAAGATTTGTAAGGTTCTTTCATAACTAAACTTATATTGCGGTTTTGTTCATAAAGACATTTTTGCCTGTAATTAAATCAATTGAATTTCATTTTTGAAGGAAAGCAATGAATTATATTATCTATTTTTATCCCAGTTTTACAGGTTTGAAAGACATTGTAGTGCTTAATTAATATATAATAATAATAATAATAATAATAATAATAATAATAATATTTTGTTGGAATCTAGGAATCTGCCAATCAAGTTAGCCACAAATAATCAAACTTTTACAATACAAAATATAACTTGTAAATGAAACAACTCATTAAATACTGACCCTAATAGAGACTTATAGTCTTCTCAACTCTAAATAATTGAAGATTTTTATTCTGATATCCCTTAATTTTAACAATGGATTGCTCCCAATTATAAGTTAGGCAAGTCCATTACACATTTTTGACAGGTTCAAATGTGTAAATTTCAAAAAAAAAAAAAAAAAAAAAATAGATAAATAAATATTCTGAAATTTTATCCACAGAATTTCATCATGGACATTTTCAACTGACATATACAGGGTATTATTCTTGGATACTTCTTTTAAGTTATTAAAGAAAAATATCACTTTGGCCTTTATAAATAATAAATAAACTGAAAAAAAATCAAAGAATGTTATAAATAATGGAGAAAAAAGTATCTCTCCTTATATATAATTTAACCAAATTTAAAGTCGCCTAATTTATACGCTGGTAATTTGATACTGTTACAATGTCATAGTTCAATGGTTTTGTTGAAACAATAGTTTATATTTGGTTACAATATATTATAACCTGGCAAAGTGTTAAAGCCGATAAACGGCTAAGATAGATTTTAACTGATTTTATCCATAGCAAATTAATCGAGGGATACAAACAGAAGTGTTTACAGGTTTGCTTTTGTCTTAGTTATATTTAATCGTTTTCATGTTGTTGTTTTTTTTGTGAAATAAAATCCTTTTTAAAAGAAAATAATTTAACAACAAAAAGTAAAACATGCTTAAGCATGTCAGTAACTGTTCTTTAACTTAACAAAAAAGAAAAGTGAGAGAAAAACATTATTTCACAAACTAGAAAACTTATTTTTTTAAGTAGAAAGTGTTTTAAATACATGTACTTAAAACATTGTAAAGTTAGTAAAAAATAAAGAAATTTAAGCTAGCATAAGGCACAAACAATTCACATAAATAACATGAAAATGTGTTCAAATATGCAAGAATAGCCCTCAATCTGATTAGAAATATGGAGATAACTTGTTCATATTTTGCAAGTGGCATGTAATGGATTTAAGATATTTGACATGTCTTAACACGATATTTTTCATCATATTAAAGTTTGAATCCCTTAATTTTGTACCCTTTTTAATAGGCATGCAGTTTTAATTAAATATTTGTCACCATGAATATGTGGATAGTACCTGTGGGTCTGAAAGTTACTGGCTCTTACAACCAGTATTATCTGTATAGAGCCAGGCCAGCTTGCACACCCATTTATTCTTACCAACCAGGCTCTATAATGTTGGCTAACTTTAATAATTTTTCATCTTTATATGCCTAAAACTAACAATGGGCATTTCTGAAAAATGGAAACTATAAACAATTCTATTTCAGAAATTCGGCAGGTTCAAATCTTGAAATAAATTGAACTCCATAATCTCTCAGAATTCAGTGTATCATGAATCATTTCATCTATTTTACAGAAAACATGGCGTCTACCGCAAGATCTCAGAAAAGTAAGAAATCTATGTTATCAGTTGAAGTTGAGTTTCCCTGTGGACCATGTAAGGCAGACAACAAGAATCTTGAAGCATTTGGTTTTTGCCAGTTCTGTAAACACTACCTCTGCAAATCTTGTTATAGCTATCACTCCAATCTTGGAAAAATTCACATCTTACTAGACCGGGAAACCATGCCGAGAGAAGCACCCACTCCAGTTTTAACCTCTGACCCACTTGTTGAAACATGTAAACAACATAAACACAAGACCATAGAATTATACTGTAAGAACCATGACGAAGTTTGTTGTGTTATATGCGCTACAAGCAAGCACAAGCCATGCGAGTGTTTCTACATTCCAGAATACACGGAACAATTAACACAATCACCAGCTGAAGATTGCTCCCTCATTCTAAAATTGATCAAAGCTCTGATTGGACAGTTTGAAAATGTACGATCAGAGTCAGCCACACGCCTGAAAGATCTGGATCGCCAAAAGCGTGAATTTAGCATGGCCGTTAGAAAGTACAGGAAAGAGATAGACTTTGCTCTAGAACAACTCGAGAAACAGGTCATCAGCGGGATGAAACAAGTTGTCGATATAAATACCAAAGAAATAAATGATAACATCACAAAATGTGACGAGGCACTTAAAGCTTTGAACGAAACAGTAACTGATGCCGAAATGGCTGTCGAATCAAGCGGAACCAACAGGGTGTTTACACTTTCTAAAATTAGCAACAAATTACTACAAGAAAATAATGTAGTTCTGAAATCAGTGCGTTCTGGTAGTGTAAATTATGAGATAAAATTTGAAGAAAATACCGAAATTCTGAAAAACATTCGTAAAACAAAACAATTCGGCAAAGTTTCGGTAAAGAAGGAACAAGTAAGATTTGAAGATGAACAGTTAGAGAAAGGAACAGAAAATGATAATAAACGCAAAAGTCCAAAAAGTGCCAAAAGTGGCGATAGTTCATAGCATGTATGGAAATTATTCATTGTTGATACGTTTTGAGAAAATATCCATATTAAAACGGAAACACATTTTCATTAGTACAAGTGTTGAAACCTATTAGTAAATTATATTTGTGATGCATGTGAGACCGTTTTAATACACTACACTAAATTCTTTTAGTTACAAACATGTTATAATTATGTTATTTCACTTTTTTGCAAATGTACCTGTTTCTAAAGATATATATGTATAATGTTATTTTGCACCAATTTTACTGCCATTTTGTCTATTTTATCTGTGAAAGCTGCAGCTTCAAATGAACTTCTCTCAAAATGTTATTAAATTTTTTTTGCAAAATGTTGATATAATGCACAAAAACCAAACAATTTTATCTGATACTCATATTTTATTAATTTCATATTTACTGTATATCCATGTATGTACATGCATATTGTTTAAACAGTTTTCCAGGTCTCAAATACATTTGTACATACAAGAACTGTCTACTAATCATTTAATTCATGTAATGTGAAAGAATACTTTTAAAAACATGCGTATGAAATCAATAATGAAAACTCAAGAAATTTTCAAACCCTAACCCTGATAAAATTTGTATAATTTGAAACAGTGGATTCTTATTTAAGTATCTTCAATGTCAAAAAGTTTCATTTGAACAGTCAATAATTCATGAAACTGTCGCAAAAATTATCATGTAAAAATAGGCGTCACTGGCAGAACTCAAGAAAATGTATCCACATATTAAGTATTAAATTGTCATAATTCTAATAACATGCTAACATTCTGATACAGACTTATACATGTAGCCCTAAAATGATCATTCTAAAAGATAACTCTTTATCAGGAATTAAGAGAATTTATGAAATCTATGTCAGCACATAAAGTTAATGTTATCATTATTTTGTATACATTTTACTGTCATAAGCGTATTTACAAATATGATATTTCCATTAAGCAGCATACCTCCAGATTCATGCTAAATTTTGAAAATGTATTTAAAAGTGAAATATTGTGAAGTGAACAAAAAAGAGGTTATTTACACACCTGCCCTTACTGCATTAGTCAAGTAATACATATATGGTAACAAATACTTCACAGTCAATCATTAATCACAAAAAACATGTACATTATTACTTGAAACTTATATCTTTTTACTTTTCTTAAAATCTTAGTATATATATTTTTCTCATGTTTGATTATCTAGAATAATCCTGGCTCATCTAGAGGCTTGCAGCTTTAATGTAAAGGTAAATCTCACATTTAGTACATTCAGTACAACCTCTGTTGAGCAATACCCTTTGGGAGACAAAAATAAATATTCTGGTTGTTAGTGAGAGTTGTTTCTCTAACGGAGGTTTTACTTTCTTGTTAAGTCTTACGTTGGGAATAGCTACTTCTGAAGGTTATTGTTCTACAGAGTGCCGCCGTGCAGATGTTACAATGTTTTTCAAGAGCTTGAATGTAACAAAATGTTGCCTCATTCAATAAAATATCATCAATATGTTTATAAAATGTTGTGAATTCTGTCTATTCAGTAGTGATTAACTTTTACACTATTAACTCTGTAAAATGTTTTGCATTTGAAACAGCTGATACATGAATCGTTGCCTCAGTAAGAATTTAGTGCAAATTGCAAGACAAATAAAGATGCTGATACCGTTATCCGACACTGACAATATTCTACCTTATTATAATTGATTAAAGTTCAGTTCATTGACAGTTTCAAAAATACTTTTCGGTAAAAAACTAGAAATGTGTCCATAGGACACGGATGCCCCCACACGCCACTGTTCTGTCAATCTTATGACTCTAGGTCAAATATTTTTTGGACTACATGTGCCACAAGTTGAAAACTAAAAATCAACAAAGGGCCATAATTCTGTTAAATTTGGTTGCAGCAAAAATTCCTTACTTTAAAACCATCTACACATTAAGGTTGTTCATCCCTGGAAGTTTAAGCAAAATCTGCCATTTGGTTTAAGAGGAGTTGCATTCACAAAATTTCTACATAGTATATAGTGAAAAAAATCAACAAAGGGCCATAATTCTGTAAAATTTGGTCGCAGCGAAAATTCCTTCCTTTACTACCATCTACACCTTAAGATTGTTCATCCCTGTAAGTTTAAGCAAAATCTGCCACCCGGTTTAAGAGGAGTTGCGTTCACAAAATTTCTACATAGTATATAGTGAAAAAATCAACAAAGGGCCATAATTCTGTAAAATTTGGTCGCATCAAAATTCCTTCCTTTACTACCATCTACACCTTAAGGTTGTTCATCCCTGTAAGTTTAAGCAAAATCTGCCATCAGGTTTAAAGAGGAGTTGTGGTCACAAAATTTCTACATAGTATATAGTGAAAAAATCAACAAAGGGCCATAATTCTGTTAAATTTGGTCGCAGCAAAAATTCCTTCCTTTACTACCATCTACACATTAAGGTTGTTCATCCCTGTAAGTTTAAGCAAAATCTGTCATCCGGTTTAAGAGGAGTTGCGTTCACAAAATTTCTATATAGTATCTAGTAAAAAAATCAACAAAGGGCCATAATTCTGTTAAATTTGGTCACAGCAAAAATTCCTTCCTTTACTACCATCTACATGTTAAGGTTGTTCATCCCTGTAAGTTTAAGCAAAATCTGCCATCCGGTTTAAGAGGAGTTGCGTTCACAAGATTTTGGGACGTACGGACGGACGGACGGACGGACGGACGGACGGACAAGTGCAACGCTATATGCACCCACATTGTGGGGGCATAAAAACAATGCCAAGTCTAAACGATGCTTGACGCCTTTATTAACTTGTGAACATAATGTAGAT